>NW_015626386.1:160332-175415 GCF_001515625.1 Sinocyclocheilus rhinocerous
GGGCTGGGTGAGTGATGAAAGAATTGCACAAACTAACAAACACCATGGTAGGGTCTGCTCTGAAAATACTACTTTCATGAAATTGGCCAGTTAGTTTGGACTTTTTCTTTGCCAATGAAAGTAGTTTGAAAAAGAAGCCAAAGCATCAAGCATGAGAAAACACATCGCATTATGATATGGTCAAAGGTTGTCAGTCCAATCAAACAGTATTTTTATTTACAATATTTAAAATAAAATAAAAATGTAAATAAAGTTTATTAAATATAATATATATAGCCTATATATTATGAGTCCAGTCAAACTACAATATTTTGCTGAAATTTCTTGCCAGAAAATATAGGCAAAAGTGGAACTGGAAAAATAAATAAATAAATAACAACTTTTATTATATATCACCATTTTTACAAAAATATTCAGCAGCACAACTGTTTTCAACATTGATAATAATCAGAAATGTTTCTTGAGCAACAAATCAGCATATTAGAATGATTTCTGAAGATCATGTGACACTGAAGATTGGAGTAATGATGCTGAAAATACAGCTTTGCATCACAGGAATAGATTTAATTTTACAATATATTCAAATAAAAACATTTATTTGAAATTGTAATAATATTTCACAATTTTTACTGTATTTTTCAAATAAATGCAGCCTTGGTGGGTAGAAGAGACTTCTTTCAAAAACATAAAAAATGTACCAGCCCCAAACCTTTGAACTGTAGTGTAAATTCTAAATGTAACAAATGTAATTTCTACATATGATTGATAGCATACGTGATGTATACAGTGTTAGAATATAATCAGCTGAAAGTATTGAAATCACCTCTGCTGTCTAAAACTGGAGTCTGTAGGAGTTGACTGGATTCTGGAGCTGATCCTCTATTATTCATCTCTGTCTTTGTACCCACACATTTCTGTCTGTACTCACATGCTGTAAAGACGACAAGCTGCTTTTTTCTACATGAAACTGCTTTTTTCAAGCGCCCTTTGATGTAATGGAGGGTTTTTTCCTGAGTGTGTGTGTGTGTGTGTGTGTGAGGGCTTTTAAATGGTGTGTAATGTGGGTGGTTGTGTGGTGTTTGCCAGCGATACCGCCCTGTGTCGTACTTGTTTGATGGATCGTGTGTGTGTGTGTGTGTGTGTGTGTGTGTGTGGGTAGAGACTGTCGTTGTATTGTTCAATGATCTCTTTGGGTCTGGATGAGTTTATTGTTTTGGCAGCAGGTAGTGCAGCACATGTGTAGGCTGGGCAGATTTGAGCGTATTTAAGAGGAACTGGAGTGTGTGTGTGTGGATCTCTCTGGGTCTGGATGAGTTTATTGTTTTGGCAGCAGGTAGTGCAGCACATGTGTAGGCTGGGCAGATTTGTGCGTATTTAAGAGGAACTGGAGTGTGTGTGTGTGTGTGTGTGTGTGTTTCCTTCACTCTCTCTGTTATATGAGTTTATATTTATCTATTACATGTATATGGGTCAAAGACATTAAGATGTCCGCATCAAAAGAAATTTACAAAAGTGATTTTATGTCCATAGAAAGCACATTAAATGTAAGTAAAGTGTCTACTTTTAAGGTTTTTGGAGAATAAAATGTCAAAATAATGTTACATTGTCATTCAGTGTAACACAATATTTATGTAAAAATCCAAACAACATGTTTATTCTGACGTGTACATATTAAAATATATAAAACAATAAGGGAGCATATTACTGTGTTTTAAATGAGTAAAAAAATCTTACTGACAAATGGGCAAAACCTAGGATAGTGGCAAATTTTAAAAATGTAAAATTACAACTAATTAGTATTTGGGGTGAAAGTGATTAGTCTTTTAATATGTCATAAATCGATTTTTGTTGTAAATATGCCTGACAAGATTGTTACACTGAATGACATTTTAGTGGGTCTCTTCTGTAAATCAGGGAAAAATGTATGATATTTATTTTTTGCTCAGAAAAACAAAAACAAAATTGCAATTAAATTAAACAGAATTTTGTGTGTGTGTGTGTGTGTGTGTGTGTGAAAAACAACAATTTGAAGTCGTATTATACTTATTGTTTTTATGCTTAAACCCTTTTTTGTCTTTGACCCACATACATACACAAAACATAAACCAAATTACAGAGCTGACATTCTCCAGATGTTTTCTAGATGTTTTGACAGAACACTGTCATGTTTAGCATCTATATTAATTACTTGGCAGTTTATTGTGATAATTTAAGTAGTAAATGCAATTATAAGTTGCTTTGGTAGTCGCCACATTTTGTATATTTTCCCCCACATTCTGTTTTTTTGTTTTTTGTTTTAAGGTCCATTTTAATGGTTACATCATATTTTAGTAATCAAAAAGCCTATCTAATTAACTGAATTCATGAAACATATACAATTTAACAACAATTTATTAAAAGTTGAACAAAAAGTATTGTTTTAGGGCCCAGTGAAATTCATTTAATTTTTTCTCAATTTTTTTTCTAGATTCAGTTTTAATGGTTTAATTACATTTTAATATCCAAGTGTGTCTAATCAATTGAATTGGTAAAACTTTAACAATGTAACAATTTATTAAAATATGTAAAATAATGGGGCCCTATGAATTTTTTTTTTCTTTTTCAGAAATTCTGTGTTGTCTCTGTGATTGTGTTGCATCTTGCAGCATTTTGTCTTTTCGCGAGGACAGAAAAATGATTAGTCTCTGGAAACTTGCTGCATCATGTCTGAAGGATATGGTGAAACTGTTATTTGATGATTTTTGGTGTTGTTAGGCAGTACGGAGCTCATTTCTTTATCTCATCAAACGCTGTAATGCATTTGCATGTTCATTTGCGTCATGCATTTGATGCACATGCATGTTGAATTATTTGAGTAAGCGTAGTTGTAAATCAAATAATAATTAAATAAATTACCAGAAGGATGATTTCCTCTCCTCCTGCTTTATTCTCTCTCTCTCTCTCTCTGTCTCTGACTGGTTCATGCAGATCAATACTCCACACTTAGTCTTGATTAACTCTCCTCTTCTGAAGACATGCGTGTTTTATCATTCACACACGGGCTCTGTTTCAGATCCCACAGAGCTCCCTAACTAGACAGAATCGTAGCCTTGCTGCCTTCTAAGATTCCTCTTTTTTTTTTAAGTCTAAAGGAATCATTGCATATATCCTGCATTGATATGACAATTCCAGAATGCACTGTACAGTAGCAAAATCATGGCAAAAAATTTGAGAGTAATGCTGACTATAAATATACTTGTAGGTCTATTTTTATAGTTATTCAATAGTTGTTATCACGTAGTGTATGATGGTCACAGACTCAGGACGTTTACAGGCTTCAGATTATGATTCCATCCAGTCGGAGGAGATCAAACATGTTTGATATTTTCAGTCAATTTTAGAACACATGTTTTCATTTGTCAAGTGTCTCCTAGTAACAGAGCGCATTTTCATGTGCTTAAAGTGGGGGTCTAATGCTATTTCATGCATTCTGACTTATTTACACTGTTAAATAGTTGGATTCTCATGCTAAACATGTTTCAAAAAACGAGTTGGGCGTATGACGGAGTATTTCTGTGCCAAATACACTCCTTCAGGAAGTGTATAAGTTTCGGAACGTTTTTTTTCGAGTATGGCCCTGCATGACATCATAAAGAGCGGAATTCTTTGTAAGGGCGCGCACACATCAACCTGGGCTGCGTTTCCCGTACAACGACATAACTCGCTGATTAACCACCATAATACGATGCATTGTTGTGGAAACAAACTAGCTAGTCAAATTCTAAAGCAACATACTTTTATTCTTTGTAATGAATTCCAGTGAAAAACATTTGAGCTGAGAGAAGTAACTACACATACGTTTCATGAAAAACTAGAAAGGGCAGATTCAAAGTGTGCAGTTTCTGTAGGTAGTTTGCCGTGTCTGGAGGTTAGTTTGAGTTAGTATGCACCGTGTGTCGGCAGCTCACTAGCTTCAGCAGCAGGTAATGAACAGCGAGGCTCAGAAACGACTCCTCACAGCCACAGCGAGACACTTTTCATTTGTCCGCCTGCCGCAGAGCTTCCATTATCTCTTATCTTTCTTCCTCCATTCTCCTCTTCTTATTCCCCTGCAGTAAAGCTGCTTTATTTACCCTCTCTCTCTCTGTAATCAGCCGCTCTTTTCCTCCTCCTGTCCTCTTTGTGCCCGTCGTACAGGACGACTCTTTCCTCCTAATGACGCTGGAACGATAACGGCTGAGAAACACACACACACACACACACACGCATTAGCAACAGGAACTTAACACAATCATGTAAAACACACACTGTTAGCCTGCGGTCGGATCAATAACTCTGATCGATCAATTAGATTTTATGGTACTAAATTATATTTATGAATATGATCCATTAACACTTTTTGAGCATAGGCCTGAAAATGACATTTCTTTAGAAACTGAATCTGTGGTAAATCTTAAATGCTTTGGAGCACAGACTGAAGTTTGGTCTCTTTTTAAAGAAAACGCTTGGCACATCCCTCACGAAAATTAACCATGATTTTATTATAGTAAATGTGTAGTAACCATGCTTTTTGACATTGATTACTATTTGTATAACCTTACTGCAAATAGCATGGATAAACTATCGTTACCATGGTTAATTTGTGGTTACCATGGTTTAACTATAGTAACAATAAAACCATGGTTAATTTTCGTAAGGGATTATTATTGCTAAAGGGAAACTAAAATTATACAAGTTTATTATTATTAAAAATGTAAAAAATAAAATAAAATAAATAAATAAATAAAAAGAAATTTTACATGAAATATATATATATATATATAGTTTTACTCTAAAACTGCAATAAAATCAAAGCCAGAAATCTAAACAAGCTGTGTTCCAAATTTGAGGTAGATATCACAAAAAAAAAGAATGTTTTCTTTTGGGATTGATTTTGTTTGGATGCAGTAGCAAACATTTCCACTAGAAGAAGTTCATTCATTTCCAATGCAGTCATTGACTGCGAACAATACACGTGTAACTATTTATTCAGGACCATTTAACCATTTTGAACCATGTTAATGTTTGTGTGTGTGTGTGTGTGTGTGTGTGTGTGTGTGTGTGACATCATTTTTTGAAATAGTATACATACAGAAAGAGCAAATGAAAGGGAGAAGGATGCAGCACATGTGATGTGGGTGATTCAGCGCAGCCATTAGCTGGTGTGTTGGATAGATAGAGAGGATGGAGTGATGGAAAGATGAGCAGAATGAACTCTGAGAGGTGAGATGCTCTTCTGCTGAAAAGACCCCTGAGCAGTAAAGACATTTATAATGCTACAAAAGATTTCTATTTCAAATAAATACTATTCTTTTTAACCTTCTATTCATCAAAGAATCCTGAATAAAAGGTTTCCACAAAAATATGCAGCAGCACAACTGTTTTCAACAAAACAGTTATAATAGAATAATAATAATAAATGTTTCTTGAGCAGCAAATCAGCATTATTTCTGAAGGATCATGTGACACTGAAGACTGGAGTAATGATGCTGAAAATTCAGCTTTGATCACAGAAATAAATTACATTTTAACAGAGATTCACATAGAAAACAGCTATTTTAAATAGTAATAATATTTCACATTTTACTGTATTTTTAGACCAAATAAATGCAGCCTTGGTGAGCAGAAGAGACTTCTTTCAAAAACATTATAAAACCTTACAAACCCCAGACTATTAGTGTATAACAATGAATAATAATATGTAGGACCAATTATTATTGTTAGGTGTATTAATTTAAATAATTAATGAAAAGTATATATATATAATGATTTTAATGTTTATTTTTAGTTAAAATACCATTGATTACAATAAACCGTAAGTATTCTAAATCATCTCCTTGGCAGTTTCTCACCTTGAAATCTTATTGAAATCTTTTTTTTTCTTTCTGATTTTTAATTATTATGTCTCTAATAGTCTATAAGTCTAAAAGGTCTGCAGAAGGTCTGCAAAGTATTTATTCCATCATCTTTCCTCATATAGTGAACTTTGTGACGTCATGTGTTCAACACCATGGTGAGATGTCATGATATACATCAGCAGAGCAAAATAATTCGTTTTCCACTCTGTATTTCTACAGGAGCTCAGAGTCTCATGCATCATGCTGACGCTCACGTCAAAACCACAGCAGGTGTAGATACAGCAGATACTGACCACACTGTCTGAACAAACAGATCAGATCTCAGTCATCGCCTGAGAAATGACAGCGTCGACTGACAGATCAGATCTGAAAAACAAATATCTGTGTGTGTGTGTAATCATGCTTGATTAGTCTTTATCTGTCCAGAGCTTCTGTAATTAAAACATACAGGACGTCCGGCCCGCCCACACTCGTCCTGTCTTGCACTCTGATTGGTCGAGCCAATCAGACCATATTTAGTGTTTAATATACAGTTATGAATCTTACCCATTAAACACACGTTGACCTTATCATGAGTATTTTACAGTACATGACTCTTTCCACACGTTTTCCAGTCCCTGTTTTTCATATTCCCGTGTTTGGAGTTGTCCGTCTCGCTCCGGTTGTCGCTCGCGCGGGTTTCCGCAGGGATTTTCTGACAGGATCAGGGGAATTACAGGCGATACTCTGAGCTGAAATCAGTCAGAGAGAGAGAACGAGAGAAAAGGAAAGTTTGCTCCGCAGGAGCTCATTACTCTCACTGAATGCTGGTATATTAATAACAAGAGCTTTGACATGTAGATTCAATTCACTAGCATAATCACACATGAGAGGAAAGATTACACAGCGAAAGAGGGGAAGACGGCACAGCTGTACAACCAAGAGAAAATATGAAGGAAAAATAGATTTTCAGTGATTTCTGCACCATTTAGGAACATGCTGTGCATGATATTACAAAATAAGCACATTTAATAAGCTAAAGCCCTATATTTGAGCATATATGTTTGGTTCTTAAAGGGGACATAACACACACAGTTTCACCCAATCTCATGTTAATCTTGAGTCTACATAACGCTGGGTTCTTTAGGAAGCTGAACAAAGTTATCTTTCCCTTACAACCAAAAACACACTTCTTTGGATTGGAGACATTCTTCCTGAACAAGTCCCGTGTAGCGCTGCCGCCGGATGAAGCGCGTTGATGGACGCTATCTCGCTCTCGCTCTCGCTCTGGTCGATGTGTTCGCAGGCGCGCTCTTCTGGGAGAAATGCCCATATAAGGAGTTCCACCCTCGTCTACGTCATGAAGAGCCACGATCGAAAAAAACTCTCAGAAACTTGTACGAACCCGGAAGTAAGATTTTTGGCACATAAATACTCCATCATACGTCCAAATAGTTTTTTGAAACTTTGTCCATGCTTAGCATGAGAATCCAACTCTTTAACAGTGTAAACAACTCTGAATGTATGAAACAGCATTGTACCCCCCCCTCTCTCCATTTGATCCGCTGAAACGGGTTCATGTTTTCTGTGCCACAGAAGCTCCTGACCTGGAGAAACGAGAATAACCTCGTTCTTTATTCATGCTTCAGTGACACGAGCTGCTGTTTCCCCATAGATAAACCAGCACAGTCCACTTATGAATTAGTTTAGGTTTTAAAAAGACACAATGAAGCTCCATTCATGGTTGATTTTAGTAGAGCAGGTTTAGTTGAACTATCCAGTGTGGGTGTTATTCATCCTAAATAGTATGTGAGATAAACAGCATAAAAGTTAAATAATAATAAAAACATTTTTTAACTCTGTTTGTGAGTGTGAGTGTGTGTGTGAGAGTGTGTGTGAGAGTGAGTGAGTGAGTGAGTGTGTGTGTGTGTGAGGGGGGGGGTGGGTGGGTGTGGGGGTGTGTGTGAAACAGCGGCCATCAGTTAAAGTTATGTAAAGTTGTGTGTGTGTGTGTGTGTGTGCGAAACACTTCACTTGACTGTAATACTGTGGATGTGTGTCTCTGAAAGCAGCTCTTTTGCTGATGGTGGTGTATAGGTCTGTGCTGGCGTTAGCGAGCCGCAGTATTCAGTGCTGTCAGAGAGTAATAGATGAGCGGGGCGTCCCGGCACATCTGCACAGGAAGATAACACACACACACAGAGAGAACGGCTCATGAAGAACACAGAATGCACTGAGAGATAGAAAGAGATGAGGCTCGGGGTTTCCACTGGTTGAGCTTCTGCACATCAGATGGGCTTCACTTACATACTGCCACATAAATCAGGGTTTTCATTACCATATCTTGAGTGAGCGGACAGGCCTGGATTTATTGCGTGCATATTTGAGTGTGTGCGTGTGTGTTTTCTGGACTGAATTAGTGCAAATAAATCAGTAGCATTGGTCATCTTGAGTAACTAAAAGTCCTGTGAAGGTCATCAGGATTTAAACGAAATAAGCATGATTGTAGATAATAACTGATGATGAGCAAATGAGTTTTCATTTTTTAGCTCATAATCTTTATATTTTCTCTTAAAGGGACAGTTTACCTGAAAATGAAAGTTCAGTCATCACTTTCTCACCCTCATGTTGTTCAAAACCAGTATGACTTTCTTTACACAAGATACACTGCAAAAAATAATCTCTCTTTTATTTACAACTTCACAACAATTATTTTTTATAGTGTAAATAAAACAAATATTGTTGTATTATTATACTATTTCAGTCTTTCTGCTTAAAATCTCATATTTATTTCAATGTGTTGCTGTTTTTTGTAAGTATTTATTAAACATACTAACAGTTTCTGAGTGAAAATTGTTGCAACATTAATTTCTAACATTTTTTTTTGTGTATTTTGAACCCAGTATTAAATCTCATAGATATTTAGATTATAATGTTCTTCAAAAAATGTGTTGACATTTTTAGGTGAACTATCGGTGAACTGTGGTTTGGGATGATGGAAACAGATCAATGAAACTAATAACAGCAGTGTGTTATTTATGTCACAGGCCGTTATTGACCAGCTGCACTGAGTCCAGCTCTGCTTTCCATTACAATCAATACTGATCAATAAATTACAGTCACCATATGAATACACAGAAAATGAGATCTCTTGAAAGCACAATTGTTTCTCCTAATCAGCAATGAGATTAAATGCACAACAGATGGACACTTGCTGTGAGAGATGAGAAAAATCTCTCATGAGATCTCAACAACATTCATGTGAGAGCTTTTACTGTACTCTTACTGTACTGTGTCTCACTTTTGTCTGTTTTTATTTCTCCAAAGGAACTGCATGAGAAACATCTGAGACAAAGCCAGTGTTGTTAGTGTTAACTAAAACTATTAAAAATCAACATTTTCTAATTGAAACGAGGCTGAAATTAAATAAAATACAAATAGAAGATGGAAAAACTTAAATCAGGAATGTTTTTGGAAACTAACTGAAATAGGTAAGTTTAATTTAAAGTACTAAAAAAAAACTAAAAAAATTTAAGCTAAATTTAAAAAAAGTCAAACACATATTAATGAATAAATAAAATATAAATATGAGGATTAGATGATAAACAATTTAACAAAATCACAACAAAATTAGTAAAACTTAAACTAAAAGTATAAAAATAAAAGCTAATTAATATTAATAAATGCTAAGACAGTATATAAATTATACAAAAATGCCACTGGAAAAAGATGATACTTAACAGAGCTCTGAAAAATCTTCATTTATTAGTTGTTTTATATATTTCTTTTAATGTTTTTATGTCTTTTAAAACATCAGAGTTTAAATTAGTTTGTTGTTAAGCATGAAAATCAAGCGAATGGTGGGATGGGAGACAAACATACCAGTGTTATTTTAGTATTATTGAGATACTATTATAAGTTTTATTAATATTGTGAATCAGTTTTTATTTTTAGATTTATTTTTTATATATATGTGTCTATATGGTTTTTATTCATCTTTATTTCAGTTTTAGTTTGAGTTATTTTAGTACATCAAGTTGTTTATTTATTTTAGTACATCAAGTACATCAAACAAGAAATGTTGCCTTGGCAACTAGCTGAAATAAAAAGTGTTTCATATTGTATTTTATTTCAGTTAATGTTTATTTCAAATCAAGTAATAGAAATGCTTTTTTTAGGGTTTTAATTTGAGCTTTAGTTAACTACAGTAACCCTGAAACACACACTTTCTCTGTATATGCTGTTTCACACCTGTGTTGTCAGCATTTGTCACGTGTGTGTGTGTGTGTGTGTGTTCCTGTAAGGGGTAGGGTTGGTGTAGGGCAATAGCACATACAGTTTGTACAGTATAAAAACCATTACGCCTATGGAATGTCCCCACAATTCACAAAAACAAACCTGTGTGTGTGTGTGTGTGTGTGTGAAGTATAATGTGGTTTCTTGTTTCCCTCTGATGGTGAGCTCACAGTCTTTCTCGGCGTGTGTCTGCAGGCAGTGTGGTGTATCTGGGAATGATGGTGGGCGCGTTCTTCTGGGGCGGTCTGTCAGATAAGGTGGGTCGACGGCAGTGTCTGCTGGTGTGTATGTCAGTCAACGGCTTCTTCGCCTTCCTGTCATCCTTCGTTCAGGGCTACAGCACCTTCCTCTTCTGCAGGATGCTCTCGGGGTTTGGGTGAGTTCATAGTCCATCCGTCTTCTGCTTTCATGAGCTTTCCTTTACTTAGCTAATGACTGCGGGTTCATTAACTGCTCCGTGAGGAACGATCACTGATGACGTGCGGGAAAGGTCATTCAGAGCGTTCTTAATAGAAGAGAATAGCGTTAAAACTTAACTACACTCTAAAAAATGCTGGGTTTTTTCAACCCAACTTTGGGTCAAATATGGACTAACCCAAATTTTGGGTTAAGAATTTAATAAAAAAAATTAAACCAACAGCTGGGTTAGTCCACATTTGACCCAAAGTTGGGTTGAAACAACCCAGTATTTTTTTAGAGTGTAATAGATATCACCATACTTACCCTGCTGATTAATCACGGTACATTAAGATAAAAGTTTTCTGAAATGTTATGTTTAAATATGCAAACGAGGCATTATCTAATTAAATACACACTAATTTGCATACATCTAAAGCAGAATTATTATAGTTAACTAAAACCATAAAAAAGCATTTTTGTTATTTGAAATAAAATAGATGAATGTAGAAAAACTTATTTTAATTCAGCTTTCACATTTTCATCTAGTTTAAATTGAAGTACTAAAATAACTAAAACTAAATAAACTAAAACTAATCAATAAAAATTAAACAGACATAACTGAATATTTAAAAAAATACAAATAAAAATGACAAAAACACAACAAAATTACTGAAACTTTAACTAAAACTAAAGTGAAAACAGAAAATCTAAAAATAAAATCTAATTTCAAAATATTAACAAAAACTGTAATAGTATATCAATGATACTAAAATAACACTGGAATAAAGCCAGGCTCAAAATCCATGCATTGAAATCTGCAGATGCATATAGATAAAGTGCAATAAAATAAAGACTTAAATGTGTGTTTTTGATGTTTTCTTTCCACTAGTCTGAAAGAAGATTAATGTTAACAGGCCAACATCTCAAAATTGACCAGTGTATGAAAAAAAAGCTTTTCCTGTAGTGTCTCGCCTTAAAGGTGAAGCATGTCATTTCTGCACCATTAAGGGCAAAAAAGTAAAATGCAAAGTAAAATGCAGAGCCATTCAAATTTAGCATTTGCTGTCTTTAAATTCTGTTGGGATGAATGTACATGAACCTACCAAATGCTTGAATAATTATCCATGAGAAGCTCAGGATTTCATTCAGGAACACGCACTATCTCAGTTAATTAAAGAATCCTGGTGCAGTCAATTTGCATTGGTCATATGAAGTTTAAATTTATGCATGCATTTATTTATGCATGGAATTTTTAAAGAATTTAATTATTATGCATACAATGTTATACATTTAAATGTATGCATTTTCTGTCCTGTAAAAGAATAGCAATAAACTACCCATTTCCCAGCATTCCCACTTTTTGAACTCACTCATAGGAAGTCAAATGTTTTGAAAGCGTCAGTGTTTCACTCTTCAGGGAGTCAAAACACAAATAACTGACTTATAGTGACTTTTAACATTAAACTGATGGTATTTATAATTTTATGGAGGCGTTCACAAGTAAAATGCAAAGTAAAATGCAGAGCCATTCAAATTTAGCCTTTGCTGTCTTTAAATTCTGTTGGGATGAATGTACATGAACCTACCAAATGCTTGAATAATTATCCATGAGAAGCTCAGGATTTCATTCAGGAACACTCACTATCTCAGTTAATTAAAGAATCCTGGTGCAGTCAATTTGCATTGGTCATATGAAGTTAAAATTTGTGCATGCATTTATTTATGCATGGAATTTTTAAAGAATTTAATTATTATGCATACAATGTTATACATTTAAATGTATGCATTTTCTGTCCTGTAAAAGAATAGCAATAAACTACCCATTTCCCAGCATTCCCACTTTTTGAACTCATAAATAGGAAGTCAAATGTTTTGAAAGCGTCAGTGTTTCACTCTTCAGGGAGTCAAAACACAAATAACTGACTTATAGTGACTTTTAACATTAAACTGATGGTATTTATAATTTTATGGAGGCGTTCACATGTGTTCAGCTCGATTATTTGGACCAGATTTTAAATCAGCCTTTGATTTCGATGTGATATTGATATATGATCTCATGTAATAATAAACATTCACTGTTAAGCAAATAAATGCATCAAGTTCCAACATTGCATGATAAATAAATCTGTTGCAGATTTTTATGTAGACAGATATGTTTTCAGATAATGGTACATGTGCAAAAGAAATGCTAGCACTGACATTTTGTTCCTTTTGAATCATTTTCCGAGTATTGGACCACTTCAGGACGGTAGGAATATCCCACATCCGACTTAAAAACTATGATAAAACACAGAATTGAACACACACACACACACACACACACAGAGAGAGAGAGACACCAGCTCTGAGTGACACACACCCACTCTCAGTCAGCTCTTCTGCAATGTCACAGTTGTTTTAACCTCCTGGCACAGACCCATAACTTAAGAGGAGAGAGAGCGAGAGCGAGTCGGGAACAGCGGAGGGTTTTATTGCTAATTGAATTTCAGCGTCGTCTCCTGCCCTTGCAGTAGTGCAGTGACTCCAGACTGAATCAGCGTCTCGAGCAGACA
Organism: Sinocyclocheilus rhinocerous; assembly: GCF_001515625.1. Taxonomy (NCBI): domain Eukaryota; kingdom Metazoa; phylum Chordata; class Actinopteri; order Cypriniformes; family Cyprinidae; genus Sinocyclocheilus; species Sinocyclocheilus rhinocerous. The sequence continues at coordinate 173,435 of NW_015626386.1, forward strand.
CTCACAGCCGGGGTCAAAGGCCACGCCGACTGCAACAGACGGTGTTCAAAAATAGCTCGATGAACTACTAAGGAAGAAACTGTGCTGAATTTAACTGAAATACTTTAAAAAATGAATTAAATTGATCAAATGTGACTGTTACAAAAGTGTTCATAATGATAAAAAAATTCTATTTCAAATAAATGATAGATGTATATTTATAAATATAAACTTTAATAATAAGTATGTATGATATGTGTATATATAATGTGAGATGCAAAACCTGTTTCCACTCTAATAACATTTCTAATAATAGAAATATGCTGCAGAGATGAATGTTAAAAGTAAAATGGTAAATTCTAAGTAGGTTTTATGATGCTATTGATTGACATTAATGATACCGGATTTAATTAAGACCTACACTTCTGTTCAAATCATTTGGGCCTTTTTTAAAAAAAGAAAAAACATTAATACTTTTATTCATCAAGGACAAATTAAATGGATCTAAAGTGCCAGTAAAGACATTTATAATGTTACAAAAGATTTGTATTTCAAATAAATGCTGTTCTTTTGAACTTTCTATTCATCTGTGAATCCTGAAAAATAAAAAGTATCACCGTTTCCACAAAAAATATGAAGCAGCACAACTGTTTTCAACATTGATAATAATCAGAAATGTTTCTTGAGCAGCAAATCAGCATATTAGAATGATTTCTGAAGATCATGTGACACTGAAGATTGGAGTAATGATGCTGAAAATTCAGCTTTAATCACAGGAAAAAATGACATTTTAACAGATATTCACATAGAAAACATGTTTTAAATTGTAATAATATTTCACAGTATTACTGTTTTTTAATCAAATAAATGCAGCCTTGGTGAGCAGAAGAAATGTCTTTCAAAAAACATTTTTTCAAACAAATCTTATATGCAAATGTTATATTTTAAAATATATAGGATGAAAATAAATGCAAGATGTCATAATATTCTAGGACACAAATCTTGATTTTCCCACACTCCTTTGCAGGATTGGCGGTGCGGTTCCCATCGTGTTCTCATATTTTGCTGAGTTCCTGGCCCGTGAGAAGCGCGGGGAACACCTGAGCTGGCTCTGCATGTTCTGGATGGTGGGCGGGATCTACGCCTCAGCCATGGCCTGGGCCATCATTCCACACTACGGTGAGTGACAGCACCAATCGACCAATCATAAAGCTCCGCTTCTACTATACACTCTCAGAAAAAAAGGTACAAAAGTTGTTACTGGGGTGGTACCTTTTCAAAAGGCGCAACTGTTTACCTAAAGAGTCCATGTTGGTACCTTAAAGGTTCATATTAGTATCCAAAGTGTACATCTTAGTACCTAAAAGGTACAAAAGTGTACCTTTTGAAAAGGTACTGCCCCAGTGACAGCTTTTGAACTTTTTTTTCTGAGAGTGTATATCCAGTCATATCACCCAATGACTGTGCAGAAACAGTTATCAGTGAGACTCATCATTTCAGATTCATAAATCACAGCGGCTAGCTTCATTTGCATTTATGAGTGACTAAATAATTATATGCTAGTGCATGTAGAATGCACATTAAAATAGATTTTTGGAGCTTCTCTGTGGTTTTGCAATCAAAGGTGCAAAGTGTTTTTTTAGTTTGCTTCTTTAGTTTGTTTCTTTTTTAGTTGCTGGGGTGTTCTGGGTGGTTGCTAGGTGGTTTTATCCTGTAAATAATTTTAAATAATATACATTTAAATAATACACGAGACTCTGCTGTCCAACTAGCAGACAATGTTAAACATAGGCACAGAAGTAAATGCAATTTGTTCATTTTTGATACCTGTTTTTATTTGGTGATTATTTGATTAAATGTATAAATATAAGCAATTAAGCCAATAATGATTACTACAATAGTGGATCATTTATTAATATTAAGTATTACAAATTATTTTAGATCAATGAAATATTGATAAATAAATAATTTACTAAATTCACTAAATATATTTTAATATTAA
>NW_015626386.1:175700-185323 GCF_001515625.1 Sinocyclocheilus rhinocerous
GTGTGAGTGTGAGTGTGAGTGTGTGTGTGAGTGTGAGTGTGAGTGTGTGTGTGTGTGTGTTCTGCGCAAAGTTAGTTAAAATTTCAGACACAACTTCCAACTTTTGTTCTCAAGTAGAAATGAATGCTGTCAGGACGTCTTGATTTGATCAAAAGTGGCTTTTGCGTACGTGAGCTGAGATGCTAACTAAGCTAGTGTGTGGATTTAGCTGTAATTGGAAGATTTACTGCTGCATGACCTTCACATTAATGTTCAAACTCATGTGTCTTATCAGATTATGTTAAAATATATTTTATAATTTTACAGTTTCATCTGCTTAGACCAGTTTAGACCATCTTAAATTTGGTTTTATACAGTAAAATGCTAGTATTTTGTTAGCTGGTTAATTAAGATCATAATTGTTCTTGAACCAGCTTAACTTGTGTAACCACACGCTCTAAAAAAATGCTGGGTTGTTTCAACCCAACTTTGGTCAAATATGGACTAACCTAGCTTTTGGGTTTACTCTTCAGATTAAATTTGTATCCCAAAAGTTGGGTTAGTCCATATTTGACCCAAAGTTGGGTTGAAACAACCCAGCATTATTTAGAGTGTAGATTCATTTATTTATGCATTTCTTTTTCTGTTACTTGAAAAATATTTACTTCAAATGTTTTTATTTTATTTTATTCATGTTTAAACTGATAATGCATTATCAAAATTTGACATACACCTTCCAGGTGCACCCTAGACACATCATCAGTGATGTTACCTGGGGTCATCGGGTGTTTCGGGTCTTTCAACATCATACACCCTCGCCCAGGCGACCCAGCCAGGGGTGATCAGTCCCCGACTTGTGTCTAGGTAGCTTGTGTAGTCCACGGATCGCCCCTTTTGATCCACAGCCATCTTGATGCCTTCTCCGCGGCATCCATGATGTTCCTGATGGCTCTGTTACGGCATTCACCTGTCAACTCCTCATACTTGGCTCTCTTCCGTTCAAATGCCTCTTCCATCCGGTCTTCCCAGGGCACAGTCAATTCCAGTAGAACCACCTGCCTTGATGATTCTGAAAATAGGACCATGTCAGGCCTAAGTGTGGTCGTGGCGATGGTTTCTGGAAATCTGAGCTGCCTTCCCAGGTCAACCTTTAACTGCCAGTCTCGAGCTGTTGCTAGAAGTCCCCCCGCTGAGTTCCTGCTCCCTTGTGGTTTCTCTCCCGCCTTAACAAATGTGATTGTGTGCTGTACTGGCTGCTGGTGCTTGCTGAGAGAGATTCCGGTACTGATGGTTCCAGCAATTACCCTTAGCACCTGGTCGTGGCGCCACCGATAACGTCCCTCTCCCAGCGCCGTAGGGCAGCAGCTTAATATGTGCTCTAGGGATCCTCTTTTTTGGCACAAGAGGCATGCAGGGGTGTCTTTCAGGCCCCATGAGAAGAGGTTGGTTGGACTGGGGAGGACATCGTAGACTGATTGGATAAGGAACTGGATCCGGTATGGCTCTGCTTTCCACAGCTCAGTCCACGAGATCTTTCGGTCCATTGCTTGTTCCCATCGAGTCCACACCCCCCTTGTTGTCGCATCCCCACCATCCTACTGATGCGTCTTTCCTCCACCCCTGCTCGGATTATGTTAGAATCATATTTCATATTTTCACATGTATAATATTGATATTTTTAATTTATGTTTATTTATGTTTATTTCTTCAGTGGAAATAAAAAAAGCAAAATTTACTCAAACTGTTTTATTTTATTTTATTTTATTATGGTTATTTTATTTTAGTTTTTTTGTATTTATTATTTAATTTTAATTGTATTTATGTTTAAACTGATAATGCATTATGTTTCGATTATGATTATGTTGGATTAGAAATTATATTTCATATCTTTTTATTTATGTTTATTAAACATTAAAATATTTCTGTATTTCTTCTGTGAAATTTGAAAAACTTACTCCAACTGTTTTTATTTTATTTTATATTTTATTTTATTTTATTAAAAATAAAACCTAAAATGTGTGGATTTAGCTATAAAACAACCTCCATATTAACGTTCAATTATTAATGTTAGTTTATATTTTCAAATGTTCATCTTTTCCTGGGGAAAAAAAAATTCTCAGACCAGTTTAGATCACCTTTAATTGTAAGGTTTGGTTTTTAGACAAACAATGCTGCTCTTTTACTAGCTGGTTAAGATAAGATGCTTAACTAGTGTCGCCATCCTGGTCACTAGCTAAAACCAACATTATAAGTCAGTAATGTTCATTTGTTTAGTACTAGTTTAGCTGATGTATACTAGTTTGTGATGGAAGGAGCTGTGATAGTGCGTTATTCACTATCTGTGTGTGTGTGTGTGTGTGTGTGTGAGAGAGTGTGAGTGTGTGAGTGTGAGTGTGAGTGTGAGTGTGAGTGTGAGTGTGAGTGTGAGTGTGAGTGTGAGTGTGAGTGTGAGTGTGAGTGTGAGTGTGAGTGTGAGTGTGAGTGTGAGTGTGAGTGTGAGTGTGAGTGTGAGTGTGAGTGTGAGTGTGAGTGTGAGTGTGAGTGTGAGTGTGAGTGTGAGTGTGAGTGTGAGTGTGAGTGTGAGTGTGAGTGTGAGTGTGAGTGTGAGTGTGAGTGTGAGTGTGAGTGTGAGTGTGAGTGTGAGTGTGAGTGTGAGTGTGAGTGTGAGTGTGAGTGTGAGTGTGAGTGTGAGTGTGAGTGTGAGTGTGAGTGTGAGTGTGAGTGTGAGTGTGAGTGTGAGTGTGAGTGTGAGTGTGAGTGTGAGTGTGAGTGTGAGTGTGAGTGTGAGTGTGAGTGTGAGTGTGAGTGTGAGTGTGAGTGTGAGTGTGAGTGTGAGTGTGAGTGTGAGTGTGAGTGTGAGTGTGAGTGTGAGTGTGAGTGTGAGTGTGAGTGTGAGTGTGAGTGTGAGTGTGAGTGTGAGTGTGAGTGTGAGTGTGAGTGTGAGTGTGAGTGTGAGTGTGAGTGTGAGTGTGAGTGTGAGTGTGAGTGTGAGTGTGAGTGTGAGTGTGAGTGTGAGTGTGAGTGTGAGTGTGAGTGTGAGTGTGAGTGTGAGTGTGAGTGTGAGTGTGAGTGTGAGTGTGAGTGTGAGTGTGAGTGTGAGTGTGAGTGTGAGTGTGAGTGTGAGTGTGAGTGTGAGTGTGAGTGTGAGTGTGAGTGTGAGTGTGAGTGTGAGTGTGAGTGTGAGTGTGAGTGTGAGTGTGAGTGTGAGTGTGAGTGTGAGTGTGAGTGTGAGTGTGAGTGTGAGTGTGAGTGTGAGTGTGAGTGTGAGTGTGAGTGTGAGTGTGAGTGTGAGTGTGAGTGTGAGTGTGAGTGTGAGTGTGAGTGTGAGTGTGAGTGTGAGTGTGAGTGTGAGTGTGAGTGTGAGTGTGAGTGTGAGTGTGAGTGTGAGTGTGAGTGTGAGTGTGAGTGTGAGTGTGAGTGTGAGTGTGAGTGTGAGTGTGAGTGTGAGTGTGAGTGTGAGTGTGAGTGTGAGTGTGAGTGTGAGTGTGAGTGTGAGTGTGAGTGTGAGTGTGAGTGTGAGTGTGAGTGTGAGTGTGAGTGTGAGTGTGAGTGTGAGTGTGAGTGTGAGTGTGAGTGTGAGTGTGAGTGTGAGTGTGAGTGTGAGTGTGAGTGTGAGTGTGAGTGTGAGTGTGAGTGTGAGTGTGAGTGTGAGTGTGAGTGTGAGTGTGAGTGTGAGTGTGAGTGTGAGTGTGAGTGTGAGTGTGAGTGTGAGTGTGAGTGTGAGTGTGAGTGTGAGTGTGAGTGTGAGTGTGAGTGTGAGTGTGAGTGTGAGTGTGAGTGTGAGTGTGAGTGTGAGTGTGAGTGTGAGTGTGAGTGTGAGTGTGAGTGTGAGTGTGAGTGTGAGTGTGAGTGTGAGTGTGAGTGTGAGTGTGAGTGTGAGTGTGAGTGTGAGTGTGAGTGTGAGTGTGAGTGTGAGTGTGAGTGTGAGTGTGAGTGTGAGTGTGAGTGTGAGTGTGAGTGTGAGTGTGAGTGTGAGTGTGAGTGTGAGTGTGAGTGTGAGTGTGAGTGTGAGTGTGAGTGTGAGTGTGAGTGTGAGTGTGAGTGTGAGTGTGAGTGTGAGTGTGAGTGTGAGTGTGAGTGTGAGTGTGAGTGTGAGTGTGAGTGTGAGTGTGAGTGTGAGTGTGAGTGTGAGTGTGAGTGTGAGTGTGAGTGTGAGTGTGAGTGTGAGTGTGAGTGTGAGTGTGAGTGTGAGTGTGAGTGTGAGTGTGAGTGTGAGTGTGAGTGTGAGTGTGAGTGTGAGTGTGAGTGTGAGTGTGAGTGTGAGTGTGAGTGTGAGTGTGAGTGTGAGTGTGAGTGTGAGTGTGAGTGTGAGTGTGAGTGTGAGTGTGAGTGTGAGTGTGAGTGTGAGTGTGAGTGTGAGTGTGAGTGTGAGTGTGAGTGTGAGTGTGAGTGTGAGTGTGAGTGTGAGTGTGAGTGTGAGTGTGAGTGTGAGTGTGAGTGTGAGTGTGAGTGTGAGTGTGAGTGTGAGTGTGAGTGTGAGTGTGAGTGTGAGTGTGAGTGTGAGTGTGAGTGTGAGTGTGAGTGTGAGTGTGAGTGTGAGTGTGAGTGTGAGTGTGAGTGTGAGTGTGAGTGTGAGTGTGAGTGTGAGTGTGAGTGTGAGTGTGAGTGTGAGTGTGAGTGTGAGTGTGAGTGTGAGTGTGAGTGTGAGTGTGAGTGTGAGTGTGAGTGTGAGTGTGAGTGTGAGTGTGAGTGTGAGTGTGAGTGTGAGTGTGAGTGTGAGTGTGAGTGTGAGTGTGAGTGTGAGTGTGAGTGTGAGTGTGAGTGTGAGTGTGAGTGTGAGTGTGAGTGTGAGTGTGAGTGTGAGTGTGAGTGTGAGTGTGAGTGTGAGTGTGAGTGTGAGTGTGAGTGTGAGTGTGAGTGTGAGTGTGAGTGTGAGTGTGAGTGTGAGTGTGAGTGTGAGTGTGAGTGTGAGTGTGAGTGTGAGTGTGAGTGTGAGTGTGAGTGTGAGTGTGAGTGTGAGTGTGAGTGTGAGTGTGAGTGTGAGTGTGAGTGTGAGTGTGAGTGTGAGTGTGAGTGTGAGTGTGAGTGTGAGTGTGAGTGTGAGTGTGAGTGTGAGTGTGAGTGTGAGTGTGAGTGTGAGTGTGAGTGTGAGTGTGAGTGTGAGTGTGAGTGTGAGTGTGAGTGTGAGTGTGAGTGTGAGTGTGAGTGTGAGTGTGAGTGTGAGTGTGAGTGTGAGTGTGAGTGTGAGTGTGAGTGTGAGTGTGAGTGTGAGTGTGAGTGTGAGTGTGAGTGTGAGTGTGAGTGTGAGTGTGAGTGTGAGTGTGAGTGTGAGTGTGAGTGTGAGTGTGAGTGTGAGTGTGAGTGTGAGTGTGAGTGTGAGTGTGAGTGTGAGTGTGAGTGTGAGTGTGAGTGTGAGTGTGAGTGTGAGTGTGAGTGTGAGTGTGAGTGTGAGTGTGAGTGTGAGTGTGAGTGTGAGTGTGAGTGTGAGTGTGAGTGTGAGTGTGAGTGTGAGTGTGAGTGTGAGTGTGAGTGTGAGTGTGAGTGTGAGTGTGAGTGTGAGTGTGAGTGTGAGTGTGAGTGTGAGTGTGAGTGTGAGTGTGAGTGTGAGTGTGAGTGTGAGTGTGAGTGTGAGTGTGAGTGTGAGTGTGAGTGTGAGTGTGAGTGTGAGTGTGAGTGTGAGTGTGAGTGTGAGTGTGAGTGTGAGTGTGAGTGTGAGTGTGAGTGTGAGTGTGAGTGTGAGTGTGAGTGTGAGTGTGAGTGTGAGTGTGAGTGTGAGTGTGAGTGTGAGTGTGAGTGTGAGTGTGAGTGTGAGTGTGAGTGTGAGTGTGAGTGTGAGTGTGAGTGTGAGTGTGAGTGTGAGTGTGAGTGTGAGTGTGAGTGTGAGTGTGAGTGTGAGTGTGAGTGTGAGTGTGAGTGTGAGTGTGAGTGTGAGTGTGAGTGTGAGTGTGAGTGTGAGTGTGAGTGTGAGTGTGAGTGTGAGTGTGAGTGTGAGTGTGAGTGTGAGTGTGAGTGTGAGTGTGAGTGTGAGTGTGAGTGTGAGTGTGAGTGTGAGTGTGAGTGTGAGTGTGAGTGTGAGTGTGAGTGTGAGTGTGAGTGTGAGTGTGAGTGTGAGTGTGAGTGTGAGTGTGAGTGTGAGTGTGAGTGTGAGTGTGAGTGTGAGTGTGAGTGTGAGTGTGAGTGTGAGTGTGAGTGTGAGTGTGAGTGTGAGTGTGAGTGTGAGTGTGAGTGTGAGTGTGAGTGTGAGTGTGAGTGTGAGTGTGAGTGTGAGTGTGAGTGTGAGTGTGAGTGTGAGTGTGAGTGTGAGTGTGAGTGTGAGTGTGAGTGTGAGTGTGAGTGTGAGTGTGAGTGTGAGTGTGAGTGTGAGTGTGAGTGTGAGTGTGAGTGTGAGTGTGAGTGTGAGTGTGAGTGTGAGTGTGAGTGTGAGTGTGAGTGTGAGTGTGAGTGTGAGTGTGAGTGTGAGTGTGAGTGTGAGTGTGAGTGTGAGTGTGAGTGTGAGTGTGAGTGTGAGTGTGAGTGTGAGTGTGAGTGTGAGTGTGAGTGTGAGTGTGAGTGTGAGTGTGAGTGTGAGTGTGAGTGTGAGTGTGAGTGTGAGTGTGAGTGTGAGTGTGAGTGTGAGTGTGAGTGTGAGTGTGAGTGTGAGTGTGAGTGTGAGTGTGAGTGTGAGTGTGAGTGTGAGTGTGAGTGTGAGTGTGAGTGTGAGTGTGAGTGTGAGTGTGAGTGTGAGTGTGAGTGTGAGTGTGAGTGTGAGTGTGAGTGTGAGTGTGAGTGTGAGTGTGAGTGTGAGTGTGAGTGTGAGTGTGAGTGTGAGTGTGAGTGTGAGTGTGAGTGTGAGTGTGAGTGTGAGTGTGAGTGTGAGTGTGAGTGTGAGTGTGAGTGTGAGTGTGAGTGTGAGTGTGAGTGTGAGTGTGAGTGTGAGTGTGAGTGTGAGTGTGAGTGTGAGTGTGAGTGTGAGTGTGAGTGTGAGTGTGAGTGTGAGTGTGAGTGTGAGTGTGAGTGTGAGTGTGAGTGTGAGTGTGAGTGTGAGTGTGAGTGTGAGTGTGAGTGTGAGTGTGAGTGTGAGTGTGAGTGTGAGTGTGAGTGTGAGTGTGAGTGTGAGTGTGAGTGTGAGTGTGAGTGTGAGTGTGAGTGTGAGTGTGAGTGTGAGTGTGAGTGTGAGTGTGAGTGTGAGTGTGAGTGTGAGTGTGAGTGTGAGTGTGAGTGTGAGTGTGTGTGTGTGTGTGTGTGTGTGTGTGTGTGTGTGTGATATTACCGCCCATATAGTGAGTTCTTGCATCATCAGCTAAACTGCAAAGACTTTCATGTGCTGGCTATAGAGAAGAAAACATGCCAAAATAAATAAATACACCATAAAATACACATTTCCTTTCAATTTTCATCAAATTCAGCCCTGAATTAATTGTTTTATATGAATTTACTAATTATTCTTTCATTTTTGTATTTATATACTGTATAGATATACTATATGTGTATATTTATGTATATGGTATAGAAAAGAAACGAATCACCCCCCTTTAAATAAACACATTTTGTTGCTTTGCAGCCTGAAATGAAGACGGACACAGTTTTATCCAGCTGTATTTACTCAGTGCAACTTATAACATCCAAGTGAAAGATAAAACACCAACACGTCAAAAAATAAATAAATAAATAAAAAAGCAGAATCACTGAGTTGGAAAAAGGATCACCCCTTGTGTCAGTGTTTTGTTGAACCACCTTTTGCTTTAATTACAGCCTTAAGTATAGCCTATATACAGTATATAAATACATATATTACTAAAATGAAAAAATATGCTTATAATTATTTTTTATTCTTACATAATATATTGTTGTATTTTTTTTCTATTTATTGATTATATTTATTACCATACTTAGTACATATATATATATATACATTTGTATATATGTTGAATATTTGAACATTTGTTGAATATTTATTTCTTTATTCGTACATTACATTCTTGCATATTTATTTCCATGTTTTTATATGTATTTGTATATATAATTATTACAATATATAATCATTTTATTATTTAAATATTATTGTTAGAATATGTAACATTACCTCCAGGTGTAATATATAACATTTATTTATTCATTTATGTATTTCTTTTTATAAGAAACTTGAAAAATATTTACTTTGCTGTGTTCTTTTCTTTTCTTTTCTTTTCTTTTCCTTTCTTTTCTTTTTTCTTTTCCTTTCTTTGCTTTTCTTTTGCAGGTTTGGTCCTCCATACAGCACAACTCATGAAGTTGGTACTGTGTACAGTATATTGAATATTGAAAGGAAAAACATTCATTAAGGGAATTCAAAGGAAGTTCATCCAAAAGTGAAAATTCATTATGTACTGTATCTCATTTGCTCTTCAGCATATTCAAAATTTAATGAAATTTAAAAATGTAAACTTTTGACACATGAGAATCAGAATCAAACTTCAGAAGACTCTTAATACGGTGCACAAATCACACAGGATGAACTACTTTTATGGTGTTTTTTTCAGTCCTTTCTGGATCTCATCAGCCTCTTCTTCTGTCATTGTACTGAAAAGAGCAGCGTGAACATTCTGCTAAACTCCATTTGTGTTTGAAGTGAGATGAGAGTGAGTAAATGATGACAGAATCTTCCTTTAAAGCATTTTTTCTGGTCTAAGGCCTTTCTGTCCTCTAAGGCACATTCATTTTTACTCTCCGTTCCCCTGCAGCTGTCCTGTAAGCATCGCACTCGCTCCATCGCTCACTGCTTCTCTGTTTCTGAATCAAACACACACACACACACACACACACACACTCACACCATATGGTGCCGCTCCGCCACTAGACATTCTGCGCAGCGTCAGAGAGCAGCAGCCATGTGGAAAATGATAGCAACTTTAATGATTATTTTTCAGTGAGAGTGTGTTTTCAGCAGTATTACTCCTGCAGGCATTCTTAATCGACTCCTCTTCACACACACACACACACACACTCCCAAACAAACTTATTCACTGTGAAATTCAGTCGCAGAGGTTTCTCAAAGGCTTTTGTGGAAACCGCATTTCCTTGTGTCACTAACAAAACTGAAAAACACCATAGTGTGCAGGGTACACTAACAATAATATTAAAAATTGCTTGAAATTAAATTAAATTTCTACATTTTAAATTAAAAGCATTTCTCATTTTTATTTAAAGTTCAAGTACTAAAAAAACTAAGACAAAATAAACTAAAACTTATTAAAAAAAAGATATATAGATATATATAGAGAGAGAGAGAGAGACATTTAAAAAAAAAAAAGATAAAAAATAATGCAAAATTAAAGAGACAACAAAATTACTAAAACTTTCAAATGAAAACACAAAAAAATAAAAATAAAATGTCATTAAAAATATTAACAAAAATTAAAATAGTATATCAATGATACAATAAAAAAGTACAGCATTTTGGACATGGCGCCATGGAAATACCATCATTTTGTGTATGTTACAATTATGGCAATCATTCAAGCTGTATATCAAAGTAACATAATATTATATGAGACCATCATTGTACCCTGGTAATGCCACGTTACTTTTTGTTATAGGTGTTTTGTGCTTTTAAGTTGTACATAAATAATGTCACATTACTCTTAGCAAATGTCAAGCAACTGGTTAAAGTTGAATAATATGTGTAAGCATGTTTTTCACTTGGGCCAATAAGAGCTCTACATTGAAAATGTGTGTGTGTGTGTGTG
>NW_015626386.1:185493-186049 GCF_001515625.1 Sinocyclocheilus rhinocerous
GTGTGTGTGTGTGTGTGTGTGTGCCAAACTCTGTTATTTTACTATTAATATTATTATTATATTTTACGATTGTTATAACTATTCTTTTATATTTATTTGAATATTATTTTTATATTTTTCTTCAATTTTATATTGATTTTTATATTAATTTTAGTTTACGTTTTGGTAATTTTGTTGTGGGTTTTAAAAAGTAATTTTTGTTGTGTAATATTGTGAAATATTATTACAATTTAAAATAACTGGTGTCTATTTAAATGTTTTAAAATGTAACTTATTCTTGTGATAGCAAATTGTTTATATTATAAACACTAACATCATGATTTACTTGAAAGCTGCTTTGAAACAATCTGTATTGTGAAAAGTGCTGTATGTAAACTTGACTTTATGTGTGTGCTGTCTCATCTACAGGTGGGAAAGCATGACGAAGCATGGATGGTTCTCAAACAGATTCATGACACCAACATGCGTGCGCGCGGAGAGCCCGAGAAAGTCTTTACTGTGAGTCACACACACACACACACACACACACACACACACACACACACACACGCACACA
>NW_015626386.1:186059-192519 GCF_001515625.1 Sinocyclocheilus rhinocerous
ACACACACACACACACACACACACACACAAGCACAACCAGCTTGACCTCTTGACCCCACTAACACAGACTGCGCTGGTAATGTGACGTCTCTCTGTCTCCCCCTGCAGGTGAACCGTATTAAGATCCCCAAGCAGCTGGATGAGCTGGTGGAGATGCAGTCGGAGTCGACAAACCCTGTGGCCAAAGTCTTATTCAGGATCAAGAGCGAACTGCGCGGAGTGAGTGAACAAACGTGCAGATCTCCTGTAGATCCCACACATCCACATCAGATCCTCAGATCCTAGACAATTTATACTACTGTTCCAAAGTTTGGGGTCGGTAAGATTTTTTTTTATGTTTGTGAAAGAAGTCTCTTCTGCTCACCAAAGCTGCATTTATTTGATCAAAAATACAGTAAAAACAGTAATATTGTGTAATGTTATTATAATTTAAAATAACTGATTTCTATTTGAATATATTGTAAAATATTATTTATTCCTGTGATGCAAAGCTGAATTTTCAGCAGCCATTACTTGTCTTCATTCTAATATGCTGATTTGCTGCTCAGAAATGTAATATTTCTTCTTCTTCTTCTTTTTATTATTATACAAAGTTCAAAAGAAAAACATTTATGTAACAATGTAACATCATCTTTTGATCAACCCTTACTAAACATCATCTTTTGATCAACCCTTACTAAAATTAACCATGGTTAATTTTCATAAGGAATTTAATGTGTCGTTGCTGAATAAAAGTAAAATGTATTTAAAAAAATTCTTAGTGAGCTCAAACTTTTGAACAGTATATATATATATATTACATATTGTAATATTTTTCAAGTGTTTTTTTTTTTTAACTTGAACTATTTATTTATAATTTTATTTTATTAACTCCTACTGTTTGACCACAAAAAAAACACATTTTTGAGCAAAATCTCAATGCTGACATTGAGTGCAGAAAAAGATTTGTTACTTGACATGTGGAACCGTTTGCATAAATGCCTCTCGTTTAAAGAGAGTAAGTCACCCTAAAGTCCAGCTGGGACTCAAACGCACCAAATGTTCTGCTGATTCGTCTTTGCCTTTGCATTTCCTAATGCTGTGATGAAAGGAAATCAGATCCCATTATACACAGGTGTTTTATGTGCACTTAATGCATTAGTTTGACTAAGTTTGTGTGTATGTGTGTGTGTGTGTGTGTGTGCGTGTGTGTGTGTGTGCGCGTTTTTGTGACAAATGAGGACATAAATTTGTATAATGACAAGGGTATGACATAGGTATTACAAGGAGAAGGTGACTTTTCAGGACATTGCCCCATGTCACCACTTTTCAAAACGCTTATAAATCACACAGAATGGAGTGTATTGAAAATCTGAAATAGCACAAAGTTTCCTGTGAGGGGTAGGTTTAGGGGTAGGGTTGGTGTAGGGCAATAGAATATACGGTCTGTACAGTAGAAAAACCATTACGCCTATGGTCACAAAAACAAACCTGTGTGTGTGTGTGTATGCAGATCTGGCTCACGTTCCTGAAGTGCTGGGATTACCCCGTCAAGGACAACACTGTGAAGCTGGCCGTGGTTTGGTTCTCGCTGTCGTTCGGGTGAGACTGTTTGGCTCTAATATCCTCCGTCTGATTGGCCAGACCGACCCCTGAATCACTACCCCGTAGTTACACACATTATCACCCGATTATAGTGATTATAGTGATCACACACTGTTTGTGCCATTTAGAGTACAATATCATCAGATTCTATTCTATTCTATTCTATTCTTTTCTTTTCTATTCTATTCTATTCTATTCTATTCTATTCTATTGAGCCTTGTTCCGATCAGGAGACACTGTTTTTCTTCCTCTCAATCTCTCTCTGCTGCTCTCTGGCACTGTAATGAAGTGTTGTCCCTATAATCACTGTGTTTTAAGTAGCTGTCTTGCAGTGGTTAGGCCCAGGGGTGGAGCTGCATGAGGGGGACCAGGCACTGTTTAATTACTGTATTTATTAGAGCTTAAGCCTGGATGGATGGGCTCAGAGACAGAGCTCTGTAGGAGGGCTTATATCAACACTCATGTGTATGGAACAGCCCGGTTTACTCACAAAATCACACTAAAACTCCTCTGACCTGGCTTTTCTGGGACATACTCTATTCTATTCTAAAGCCGTGTTGTGTTCTAATCTGTAAAATAGCCAGTATACATTTAAGTTCAATTGAAATCTATATATTAATAGTCCAAGTTAGATTAAAGAACTATATAAGTGGCACAAGAATTGTTTATTAGAAATGTTTGCGAGGTCAAGTGTCATCATCATTATGACTAATTCTTAGTGTACACTAAATATACTTAGTGTGCCGCTCATACCAACCAGTGTTATTTCAATATTATTTGTATATTTATATAGTATTATTTAGTAGTATTATAGTATTACTACTAATATAATTAATTATTAGTTATTAAAGATAGTAGTAATTATAACACATTTTTTAGTTCTAATATTTAATGCTGTTTATTAAAATATTAAAAACATTTAATAATAAATAAATAATATTTATTAATATTTTGAATTAGCTTTTGTTTTTAAATTTTCAATTTGAATTAGAATTTTCGTTAAATACTTAGTAATTTTGTTGTGTATTTTCATCATTTTTATTTGTTTTTGTTTTTTTAAATGTCTATATATTTTTTATTTATTTTTAGTTATTTTAGTACAACAAGTTAAACTAAAAGAAAATGAGAAATGTTTCCTTGGCAACTAGTTGAAATAAATAAGTTTGATGTTTTATTTTATTTTTATTTTTCATTTAGCATTTATTTTATTTTAAGTAGTCATTTAAGTTTGATGTTTTATTTTATTTTATTTTTATTTTTCATTTAGCATTTATTTTATTTTAAGTAGTCATTTTGTTATATGGTTTTGTCATTTTATAAAATATTTCTATATAACTTTATATCAGTTTTAGTTTTAGTAATTTTAGTACTTCACCTTAAACTTATTTTATTTCAGTTAGTTGTGAAGGCAACAATTCAAATTTTTTTTTCATCTGTTTTATTTTGTTTCAGTTAATAAAAACAATTTGTTCATAGTTTTCGTTTACAATAACAACACTTCCACTAACCTTAGTTATTAACCTTCAGAGCATAATCTAGTTTACTATTCTAGTCTGTCATACCGCGGTTAAGATGGTTTCAGGTTAACAACACCACTAAATTGTGGTAAAATCACCCTAAAACATGGCCTCTCATGGCTTATTGCTTTATTTCTATTCTATTCTATCACTCTTTTCTTGACTCACTTCCTTTTGTTTTTAGTCTTAATAAAGAGGTGTCTTCACTCTGTCACAGACCAACTCAAGCTCACACACTTCAATACAAAATAAGAGAGAAATTCACACACATAAAAGAGGACTCACACAATCTCTAATTAAAGAGTGAACAGATGCCTCTATCGCTGCTCTCTGTCAGACTGAAGCCCACCGCTGAGGAGCAGAAATTAATTAACTAAGCGCTGGTGTCACCACCTGTGTTACACACACACACACACACACACACACACCTCAGCGAGCTTCAGTCCCTGTTAGTCATGCTTGTGATGTCATAATCATGAAGATTTCCTGAAGATTTCGTTTTAGTAAATGAAGCTGGTGTTTGGACGTTTTGGGTTATGAATGTTAGAAATCAAGCTCTTATTTCAAAAGAGCAAGAAGCATCGAGTTTTCCCTTGATATAAAAAGGAGATTTCATACGCCAGTGAACTCTGAGAGGCCTTTCCATGAAGTCATCTTATCTACTTCAGCTCCTTTGCGTGAAATGAAATCCTGAAACTAAACATGCGTTTACAGGAGAGATGAGCCGAAATAGAGTCGATCTTCAGCTGCGGTTAATGCTGGTCATAATGTTTGCGTTCTGTGTGTGTGTGTGTGTGTGTGTTATTGTTCTCAGCGGTCTGATCTCTCTCTCATAAATAACATCCCGGTGTTGAGGTAATGTCACATCCAGACGCAGGGCCAGGAAATTAAAACGCCCTTATCTCTCCTCTCCTCCTTTTCTCTTTCTTTGTGTTTCGCTCTGATTCTTTCTCTTTCTTTTTGTTTATTATCTCCGTCTGCTCCTCCTCTTTCCCTCATACCTCTCTCCTGGAGATGAAGCTCTTATCGTGTTGTTGTAGCGTCCAGCTCCTGTGATGCTCATTTATGAGCAGATGAGATCAGACGGCGCACACACACATGAATCACGATGAACTTATTAGATTATATAAACAACTGGATGGAGAATCATCTGAGAAGCTGGAGACTTGAGCAAACAGTTGACCTCCATTGAATCCAATTGCTAACTAAGAGAAGAGAAGATTTTCGATGTTGATTTTTTTCCTTATTGGTGCCACATGCCAGATTGAACTGATCTCGATGTGCTTGTATGCTGTTCCTCGAGCTGGTTAATTGTGTCCTGACCAGTCCTGTCTTTTTTCAGGTTCATTGGCATGAAGTTTAAGTCTGTGACTTTCATCGACTCCACCTTTCAGAGCTGTTACTTTGAGGACGTCAGCTCCATTGGTTCCTTCTTCAAGAACTGCACCATCATAGAAGCGTTCTTCTATAATACAGGTACAGTGTGTTGAAACTTACTTATCTACTTTTTAGGGATGTTAGTTGATAGAAACAATCACAATGTGATATACATATTTAAAATATGTATAAAATAAATATTATTTCAAATTTTAATTATATAATTTCTAAATATTCTGCAATAATAATAAATGTTCTTACATTTATCTATATATATTATTTAAAATATAAATAAATAATATTATAAACAGTATAATAATATAAATAATTCTATATAATATTATAAATCAAAATTCAAATATATAAATATCCTTATATTATTTATAATTTTTCGTATATAAATATTTTATATATTTATATGTTTCACTCAAAGTTCAGGCCTGTTCAGCTTCCATTAATGGCTGTGTGTTTGGGTAGAAGTCAATTGGCTGATGGAAAATCAGTGCACTCTGTTTGGCTCATGAGGAGTTTGTATGTTGTGATTGGCTCATAGACACTGTGGGATATTCATTCTTTGGGGCATGAAGCTCAACCCTTGTTCCATTTTAGCAAAAGAAAAGCAAAGAAAAAAGAAGAGTCGACTCAGTGTGAGATCTGTAGGTATCAGTGATGTGAGCGTGAGCTTCACTGACTCACAGCGAGATGTTTGATGTTTAAATATCTCACTGCAGCTCACCAGCGACGAGAAACCACAGACTTTGAAGTTGAAATTAATTCTAATTTATATGCATTTGAAGGCAAAAAGACAAGCAGATGCATTAGATGAAAAACAGGATGAAAGATAAAAGCAGAGGACGCTGATTATACGAAGAAGACCTGAAACAATCACAATAATATTTATATTCTAATTTAATATTTTAATTAGAATATCTTTTTACATTTCAGTATTCTAAATATTATATATATATTTATGTGTATATATATTTTTTAAATTGTAAATATATATTTAATTTCATTTTTAATTTTAATAAAATACATGAAAATATGAAATAATGTTAGAATGTTGATGTGTACATATCTAATTTTAAAATTACAATTTAATTAATACTAATAAAAAAGGAAATAATGTTGCTTTCCACATGTAGTGAATTCAGTTCTTGAATAATAAAATATATATTTTCCCCTGTCTGCATCCATCCACTGCTGGTCTCATTAAAGGCAGGGTATGTGATTTTTCAAAAACACTTTAGAAAACTGATTCGGGCCGAATAGCAAAACAAACTTGTAGCCAATCAGCAATAAGGGGCGTGTCTACTCGTGATGTGGAGGAGAGAGCTTTCAGGGCATGGGACGGACATCAAAACAATGATTTTGCCCAGAATCCATTGAGCAATGAGCACGGGAGCATTATGATGTGTTATGGAGCTCAAGGGTTCGGTCAATATCATTCATCATCTTTACGAAGTAAATTATTTTAGTCATAGACATATATAAACATGCATGCATGTGTAGAAGTCTATGTGGTTTCACGAATTGCTGATCTGATTGTGCTTCACTATCCATAATCCTGAAGAGAGATTCTCTGAAAGTTATGTGTTACCATAGAAATAGGAATTCTTGTTTTGTTTCAAATTTAAATAAAATTGAAATCTTATTAAACGGAACTCTTTATTGAAGAATGTTCTGATATTAATAAAAAGTTAAATGTTGTGAGTGCGATTGAATTATGGAGCTTGTTTGAGGCTGTTGGTGTTGACTTTTTTTTGTCCCCATGAGGAAACAAGTTTGTAAATCATACAGAATTAAGTTTTTTGAAAATATAAAAATGCAGAAAGTTTCCTGTAAGGGGTAGGGTTAGGGTAAGGGGATAGAAAATACAGTTTGTACAGTAAAAAAATTATGCCTATGGTTTGTGTGTGTGTGTGTGTGTGTGCGTGCGTGCGTGTGGTGTGTGTGTGTGTGTGTGTGTGCGTGCGTGCGTG
>NW_015626386.1:194846-217686 GCF_001515625.1 Sinocyclocheilus rhinocerous
TGGTGTGTGTGTGTGTGTGTGTGTGCGTGCGTGCGTTCGTGCGTGTGTGTGGTGTGTGTGTGTGTGCGTGCGTGCGTGCGTGTGATGTGTGTGTGCGTGTGTGTGTGTGTGTGTGTGTGTGTGAGCAGACAGCGATCGGGTCATTTCAGGGTCCGGCTGACTCAGGAAAAGCCACCTTACACACTTCCACAATCTCCACAACTCAGCAGAACAAACACAAACACAGACAGCAGAGAGAGGGAGAGCAGAGGCCTCATGGGAAATTGAGTTCATGTCTCTAATGAAGTCGTTTCAGAGCTGCTACAGCAATGAAATGAGCTGGAAATGAGTTGAGAGTGAAAAACTCCCTAAAGACCCTCCTGTGTCAAAGAGACAGAATGTAGTTCAAACTGTGACCAGAGGGGGGCAGTACAGCATCTGTCTGTCTATCTGTCTATTTATAGTTTTATCTATTGTTCTGTCTATCGCTCTAAACGTCTATCTATCTATCTATCTATCTATCTATCTATCTGTCTGTCTGTCTGTCTGTCTTAATTGTACAGCACTGTGTTATTCTCTGTAGGTTTTTAAAGAACTTTTGTAAGTCTGTCATATATCTCTTCTCTCGTTCAGATATCGACGACTCGAAATTCATCGGTTCCTCTGTGATCAACTCCACGTTTGCACACAACAAGACCGGCTGTCAGATGACGTTTGATGACGACTACAGCGCATACTGGGTGTATTTCATCAACTTCCTCGGCACGCTAGCCGTGTTGCCAGGCAACATAGTCTCCGCCCTCCTTATGGATAAAGTGGGCCGTCTGAGCATGTTAGGTCAGTCACTTCACCAGATTCACCAAAAACTTCACCAGATTCACCACATACTTAAACTCGTCGGATGTCATGTTGCTGTGTGTTGTTGTGTTCAGGCGGCTCGATGGTGTTGTCTGGCATCAGTTGTTTCTTTCTGTGGTTTGGCACCAGTGAGTCCATGATGATAGCGATGCTCTGCCTTTATAACGGACTCAGTATATCGGCCTGGAACTCACTGGACGTGGTGACGGCCGAACTGTATCCCACCAACAGGAGGTACATGGACACACAAATACACACAATCACTACTAAACACGGATCACAAGATGCTTTCACTTGACTCAAATCAACTTTACTCAATGCATTGACATGTGGTGCATCAAGCTACAGTGCTGTTATCATTAACTAAAACTAAAACCTTTAAAAACGTTTTTGATGATTGAAATGAAGTAGAAAAAAATTAAAATATTAAAGGAAGAACTTAAAGATGTTTTGGCAGCTAACTGAAATATGTTAAACTAAAGCACTAAGATTGCCGGAAAATAAACTTTGAAAAAAAGTAAACTACAACTGAAATAAATAATTGGGAAAAAAAACATAATAATATTTTTTTTTTTAAATGAAAAAAGTGCATAACAAAATATGCTAAAATTAAATTAAAACAGAAATGAAAACTAATGAAAGTTGTTATTAGCATTTTAAAAAATAACTTTTAAAAAATGGTTAAAAATTTGTTTTTTCACCTTTTTATTTAAATAATTATTCTGTTGTTCCTAGATCTCCCTATGCTGCATTTAATATCATTTTTTATAGCTAGTATAGATAAATACTGCTGTTTTTGATGTAATTACATATATTATAATCATATAAAAATATAATTGATATAAAAATATAAATATATATTTAATTTAATAATTTCTATGATTTATTATTTATATTGTTTATTTGTATTGTTTATTTTTTTACAGTTTTATCAGTTGTGTTAAATATATAATTTCTATATTTATTTAATGTAATAATTTCCATGATTTATACTTTATTATTTATTTGTATTGTTCAATTTTTAGTTTTATCAGTTGTGTTAAATATATCATTTTTTATATTTATTTACTTTAATAATTTCTATGAATTATAATTATTTATTATTTATATTGTTTATTTGTATTGTTGTTGTTTTTTTACAGTTTTATCAGTTGTGTTAAATATAAATGTTTATTACTATTTGATGCTGTCATCCTAATAACATAAAATCATACAAAACATAATATAATGTAATAATATCCTAATTAAAAATATTGTGCCCCAAAAAATGGCTTCAGTGTAGTTCGCTTAGCTAACAACTTTATCAAAAGTGTAGTTTGGCTATAGTTGAAATGATCAGTGGCAGTGTCATGCATAAAGACCTTTAGATGTCAAAGCTTTCTACAGCTTTACTAGAAAACTGCTAGCACTGCTAATACTGCTGATATTGCTAACACTGGTTGTGTGTGTCTCCTGCAGAGGAACTGGCTTTGGCTTTTGTAACTCCATGTGTAAGCTGGCCGCAGTCTTGGGGAATCTAATATTTGGGTCGTTGGTGGGAATCACAAAATCCATCCCGATCCTGCTGGCCTCGTCTGTGCTGGTCGCCGGAGGCCTGGTGGGTCTGCGGCTCCCCGACACCCGCAACAACGTCCTCATGTGACCCCACCACACCTGTGACCTCTGACCCTGAGTCGTCACGGAAACACGCAGGACACGCTCAGGGTGCAGGTGGAAGCGACTATGACGTGTTTGCTTCATTTATTCATTTAAAGTGTGTTATTTATTCAGTTAGAGATGTTTATTCTCTGTTGAATTTGCCCAGTTCAGATCAAAAGATTAGATGTTGATGCCTTTGTTACAGTAAATCAAATGTTATTATGTTATGAAATGTAAAAATGAAAAAAGTGTCGAAATCTGTTTTTAGACTGTGAGTTTTCGACCTAATCTGGGTGGGCAGAATTATTTTTGAAAATTATTTATTTAATTAGAAAATGTAGTTATTTTTTATTTTTAGTATTTTATCTGTATTATTTTAAGCTGACCACAAAAAAAATTCAGGTGATTTTAATGTTTTTTTTTTTATTATTATTAAAATGTTACTTTTCTTGAAATTATGCGAGAGTAAAAAAGGCCATTTAGAGACGTAGACATAAGCGATAACAGCTTTTTTTGTTAGCATAGGTCCGATTCTCCGGTGACGTCCGCCGAAACAATACTTAAACAAGACAATAACGATTATGCAGTTTACATTTTCTGCTTTTTATAATGATTTAGTTAGCAGAAGAACACCGACACGCTTCGACGGACTTCATTTGGTGTTTGTCTCTCTCGGTTTAAGGGTTGAAGACGTCTTGATAACCCTAGTTCTAGCTGCTACGCGTCCATGTGCAAACTCTTCCTCAGAAAACTGAATGGCCTTTGCTTCCTCTCCGTGCCTCCTTCCTCTAAAACCCTCCCGTCGGCTTCTCGTAGGTTGTAGCGATCCATCGTACAGCAGAACTGAGCGCGTGTCCGATTTCTTTTGGAAAGCTC
The DNA here is from genome assembly GCF_001515625.1 of Sinocyclocheilus rhinocerous. Classification (NCBI taxonomy): domain Eukaryota; kingdom Metazoa; phylum Chordata; class Actinopteri; order Cypriniformes; family Cyprinidae; genus Sinocyclocheilus; species Sinocyclocheilus rhinocerous. The sequence goes on from NW_015626386.1 coordinate 198,198, forward strand.
TACTGCTCCATTAGGTGGAAATATGTCGTGTTTCATCACATTCCACTGGAAGTTCGTACATGCAATTGTGTAATATGACAGGACGTGATACTGTGGAAGCCCGTTTCCGCCACTGAATAAAAAATAAAAAAGTTAATGGCGGCTTTTTATCTCACAATTCTAAAAAAAAATTCTCAAAATTGTGGGATACAAACTCGCAATTACGAGTTATAAAGTCAGAATTGCGTGATTTGAACTGTGTGTTAAATTGTGTTACAAAGTCAGAATTGTGAGACATGAAAATTGCGAGAAAAATATCTAAATTGCTAGCTTATATCTGGCAATTCTGATTTTATTTCTTGCAATTAAGAGTTTATATCCCGCAATTCTGACTTTATAACTCGCAGTTGCAAAAAATAAAATCAGAATTGCGAGATATAAATTCACAATTTTAACTTTTTTCTCACAATACTGATTTTATATCTCACAATTCAGACTTTGTTACACGCAATTGCGAGTTTTTAAACACGCATTTCTCACATTTTTCTTGCAATTCTGACTTTTTCTCGCAGTTGCGAGTTTGTCTCACAATTTTGACTTTCTCACGATTGCAAGGTTATATCCCACAATTCTGACTTTATAACTCGCAATTGTGAAGTTATATAACAATGATGAGAGAAAAAGTCGGAATTGTGAGTTTATATCCCGCAATTCCGACTATTTCTCACAATTGCACGTTTATCTCGCAATTGTGATTTTTTTCTTGCATTTCTGACTTTGTAACTTGCAATTGAGAGTTTATATCACGCAATTCTGATAAAATAAAAAAAGTCAGAATTGTGAGATAAAAAGTTGCAATTACCTTTTTTTCAGTAGCGGAAACGGGCTTCCATATAATACGGCCGCATCTTAGAAAATAATAAAAGCCATTCAGCCTGGTCTGATCTTGATGGCGTACAGGCCCTGCTGCTGCTGTCTACATGCACTGAAGTACACTAAACACCAGAAACATACTCACACAAGTACACTAGTCCGCTGCGCCAACACTGAGATATTGCAGATGGAGTTTGCATTCACGTACTTGGGTATAAATATGTTTCTGGCCTAATTTAATGATATTTTATTGTGTGTATGTGGGGAAAGTAAAGATAAACTTGTTTTGAACTTATCATGGGTGACAACATTTGCTGTACACGTCTAAATGTTGTAAAGTGTTGCCTGTTGAGTTGAAACATAATTTTTCATTGTCAGATGTGTATGCGAATGTCTCCTCATGTGTATGTGTAGATATCTTAGAGTTTATATCCCGCAATTCTGACTTTATAACTCGCAGTTGCAAAAAATAAAATAAGAATTGCGAGATATAAATTCACAATTTTAACTTTTTTCTCACAATACTGATTTTATATCTCACAATTCAGACTTTGTTACACGCAATTGCGAGTTTTTAAACACGCATTTCTCACATTTTTCTTGCAATTCTGACTTTTTCTCGCAGTTGCGAGTTTGTCTCACAATTTTGACTTTCTCACGATTGCAAGGTTATATCCCACAATTCTGACTTTATAACTCGCAATTGTGAAGTTATATAACAATGATGAGAGAAAAAGTCGGAATTGTGAGTTTATATCCCGCAATTCCGACTATTTCTCACAATTGCACGTTTATCTCGCAATTGTGATTTTTTTCTTGCATTTCTGACTTTGTAACTTGCAATTGAGAGTTTATATCACGCAATTCTGATAAAATAAAAAAAGTCAGAATTGTGAGATAAAAAGTTGCAATTACCTTTTTTTCAGTAGCGGAAACGGGCTTCCATATAATACGGCCGCATCTTAGAAAATAATAAAAGCCATTCAGCCTGGTCTGATCTTGATGGCGTACAGGCCCTGCTGCTGCTGTCTACATGCACTGAAGTACACTAAACACCAGAAACATACTCACACAAGTACACTAGTCCGCTGCGTCAACACCGAGATATTGCAGATGGAGTCTGCATTCACGTACTTGGGTATAAATATGTTTCTGGCCTAATTTAATGATATTTTATTGTGTGTGTATGTGGGGAAAGTAAAGATAAACTTGTTTTGAACTTATCATGGGTGACAACATTTGCTGTACACGTCTAAATGTTGTAAAGTGTTGCCTGTTGAGTTGAAACATAATTTTTCATTGTCAGATGTGTATGCGAATGTCTCCTCATGTGTATGTGTAGATATCTTGTATTTAATGAACATTATTTTCTGTCTATAGATGTTTATTTTGGCTGGTTGTGTGATTTCTGGGTGTTATTTAAGCTAACAAGAGGATTCAGTGTCGTACAGGTATTTTTTGCAGTTTTTTTTACAAGTTTGAACAAATTCAGTTCATGGGAGGAATGAATTTGAAGTTACGAAATGTTTGTTTGGTGCAACTCCTGAACTGTTTATTTCAACTGCATTGTTTTTTTGTATTAATTTCGGAAACAAATTCAAGTGGCCTATCTGAAAAATACAAAAGAAGTGTGATATCTCGTGGTTAAATACACCTGTGCATGTGCATATTGAGACTTTGTGTTGCAGTGATTGGTCTGTTGTGCTTTCGAGTTAATTCCTGATTTGAAAGATGAATGTATCATTATTGTGAGCGTGTGATGTTGTTCTGAAATGGGTTTTGATTGGTTGTGGATCTGGCATGCCAACGACACGTCTGCCGTCAAATTCATTTTGTCAAAGTGTCTGTGACATCACTGGCCAAATATCTCAGATATATCTGATTTTATTTTGAAAAGAAAGTAAAAAGTGCCATGTACAGTGTGAACGGAAACTGAGGTGGATCCGGTCTGGATCCAGATGTACTGCTATTAAAGAGTTTCATTATAAGACTCTAAAGAGCGTCTGCTCTTTTTTTCAGAGACCTCTGGGTATCTAAATATCAATTCACTTTACCTGAATTCATCCTATAAACTGATATTCTGGGCCACATAAAATAATTAATAACTCAGATTAATCACAATACGTAATCTGAATTATATGAATCTAATACAAAACCTGCTTGAATTGATAAAAACCCTTGTGGATGTAAAATGTGTTATATTGTGACCTCTAATGGTGAATGTGAGTACACTAAAATGGTCTAATAGTATATATATATATATATATATATATATATATACAAACTGTATAAATATATGTAATAATGGTAATATATAACACACCTGAAAATAGCTAGAAAAACGTGCTCATAATTTGTGAAAGATGCTTTAGAAAAATTTAATATTTTCTATTGTACACTAAAATTATCTCATTGTAATATTAATATATAGTGTAAATATATTATATATAATAATAGTATTATATAACACCTAAAAAACTTGCTCATAATTTGTGAAAGATGTCTAAAGAAAATAAAATATTTTCTAATGAATATGATGAACACAAATAATAGATAACCCTGCTCGATGCTTCGACACTAGATGGAGCACGAGCTCCAAACATCTCCCATTGTGTTAGTGTTGATATGTGAACTAGACTCCTGTACTTTTATTGGACCGGGAGTCCGGGACTGTGGTGAAATGTGCTGTGTACTTCAGTAATGACATGCAGGTTTGAATCTGTTGGTGTCTGACTGACTCAAGGACAGTTTAATCCTGCAGGAATGTTCGACTGAAACTAGATACTCGCCAGCGCCTCTGTCTCTGTCTGTCTCTCTGTCTCTCTGTCCCTCTGTCACTGTCTTTGAATTTGTTCCTGCTGAAAAACAGCTCGCAACATCCTCAATATGCAGCATAAATTATTATTATTATACATTAAACATGAAAAATTTACAGTTTTTTATTACATTAATAATTACATTATTTATTACGCTCACAACATCCTCAAGGTGCATAATAATAATGATAATAAATGTACTATATTATTATTATTAGAAATATTACATTAAACATACAAAATATTTTATGTAATAAAATTAATAATAATATAAAAACAAATTATTCATTATCAGAATTATATCAAATTAGTTTTTATTATTTGCATAATTATTAAAAAATATTATTAAAATTACTGAACCATTCTGTTACTTATAATGGTCACAGGTGTAAAACACGGCTGATCATTTTTGTCCTGGATTTGTGGTTTAAACCAGGATTTAGAATTGTAGAAGTCGGGTTTAGACCAGCAAACTCCTCTCCGGAGGCCTGATTGTTGCTGGAATCTCCATGATCTGGATTCCAGGCGTGTCTGAGGATAATTCTGCGTCCTAGCGGATCCATTCCACCCTAAGTCACTCAGAAGAGCAGCTGAAATGGAAACGGGTGAGAGAATGTTTAATAGTTTGCATACATAGTAGCTGTTATACGTCATATATGAACTAACCAATCAGCAGGACTGCAACTATTTTCTGTATGATGTTTACAAATGTTGCATGCTGTGTAAAATAGAAAGAACTCTATTCAGAAGTCCTGTATGTGCTTGTATGCACCACAAAAAAATATATTTACATAATCATTTGCACTATGATAAGGATTATAGCTTTTACTGCTGGGAAACAGTAGAATGTTCAAAAGGTCACATTTGAATTGCATCACATGAGTACAGAGTTCTGTGAAAAAGAAATATCAAATTAACAATAAACAAAATTCATCTGTGAGCTAAAACTACGCCATAGTAAGCACATAGCTATTCCCTGGCAACCATACAGCAACTCCATGACAACTATTCAAAATGTCCAAGCAACTGCATAGCAACTCCCTGGCAACCATCCAGAACACCCTAGCAACCATAAAGCAACACCATGGCAACCACCTAGAACACTGAGTAAACACACAGCAACTCCCTGGCAACCATATAGCAACTCCATGGCAACTATCCAGAACATCCAAGGAACCACATAGCAGCTCCCTGGCAACCACATAGAACACCCTAGTGACCATATAGCAACACCCTAGCACCACATAGCAACTCTGTCCCCTGGCAAGGACATAGCAACTCCCTGGCAACCACCTAGTCCACCCTAGCAACCACCTAGAACACCCTGGCAACCACCTAGAAACCACCTAGAATACCTTAGCAAGTACTTAGCAACTCTGTGACCTAGCAACCACATAGCATCTCCCTGGCAACCACCGAGAACATCCTGGCAAGCACATAGCAACTCCCTCGCAACCACCTAGTACACCCTAGCAGCCATTTAGCAACATCCTAGCAACCACATAGCAACTCTGTGCCCTAGCAAGCACATAGCAACTTCCTAGCAACCACCTTGGACACCCTAGCAACCATATAGCAACCACCTAGAGCACCCTAGCATCCACTTAGCAACATCCTAGCATCCACATAGCAACACTGTGCCCTGGCAAGCACATAGCAACTCCCTGAAAACCACCTAGAACACCCTAGAAACAATATAGCAACATCCTAGCAACCACATAGCAATTCTGTGCTCTAATAACCACATAGCAACTCCCTGGCAACCCCCTAGAACACCCTGGCATCCTCATAGCAACTCCCTAGCAACCACCTAGAATACACAAGCTACCACATAGCAACACCTTGACAACCACCCAGAACACCCTAGTATCATAGTAGTTTTGCACACACAAGCACTACTAATTTTTTCTTCATAACATGTCAGAATCTAGTTGATCTGATTCCTGTAGTTCATATCTACAGTACATAGGTCAGATCTGATCATAAAATACCTCACATTCTGTGACCTCACAGGTGTATGTGACACTCTGAATCCAGCACATGCATGTTTACGATCAGTGACCGATCAGCATTACACACAGCACTCAGAGCGTGACGTACAGATACCATGAACACGTTATCTGTGTTACACCAGCACACACTAAACTACAGCTGATTTATCAGCTCTGTGTGTAAGTAAATACTGCATCTGTGTAAGGAGTGTCATTACCTCAAATCACTCTCTGTAAAATTCTTCTAGCTCGGCTGATCAGGGTGTAACAGATAAAGAAGTACAAAGGGTCACTCTATGAAAACAAGATGTGAAAACAGATGGAAACAGTTTGCATGAATCATCAAAGCTAAATATCCAGTAGCCAGAGGAAGGTTTGATGGATAACAGCACAGGTCACACAGGTTATGAGAATTAGCTTTTTAAAAGAGGCCATGAAATATGTTGTAATAAAACAAAAAAATATATAAAAATGAATAGTAATGGTAATGTGGAGAAAGGTCACATTTGAATTGCATCACATGAGTACAGAGTTCTGTGAAAAAGAAATATCAAATTAACAATAAACAAAATTCATCTGTGAGCTAAAACTACGCCATAGTAAGCACATAGCTATTCCCTGGCAACCATACAGCAACTCCATGACAACTATTCAAAATGTCCAAGCAACTGCATAGCAACTCCCTGGCAACCATCCAGAACACCCTAGCAACCATAAAGCAACACCATGGCAACCACCTAGAACACTGAGTAAACACACAGCAACTCCCTGGCAACCATATAGCAACTCCATGGCAACTATCCAGAACATCCAAGGAACCACATAGCAGCTCCCTGGCAACCACATAGAACACCCTAGTAGCCAGAGGAAGGTTTGATGGATAACAGCACAGGTCACACAGGTTATGAGAATTAGCTTTTTAAAAGAGGCCATGAAATATGTTGTAATAAAACAAAAAAATATATAAAAATGAATAGTAATGGTAATGTGGAGGAAAAAGACAATGCTTGCTCTGTCCTCCATACTCATGTTTTGGATTCACTCCTCCACGGGCAGAAAATGTCACATAACCTTTGACCTTTCGACAAGGGGCCTTTCATTTCTTTCTTCCAGCTTGCTTGTGAAGAGACAAATGTTTCTTTTTCCTCTTTTTATATCTTATAAACGTCCACTGTAATGTAAAGGCCCATAAGCTGAGACAGAGAGGTCAAAAACGAACACTCCTCTGTCCTCAGAGCTGCGGGATTAAAGCAAATCTAGGTTACAGTGTAACACGGATCCTCACATACTGAGGTTATGTAACACTAGGACCACAGGTTAGCTTTCAAAATGCAGTTTACGTAAATACAATGACCCTACAGGTGCAATAACGTTACATATTCTACTATATATTCCCTATAAATCCATATATCTATATTTAACCCTGAATTATGTTTTTCAAACACAACCAGGACTCGGTTCTTCAACCGTATAACATTAAGTCAAGTACATCTGTCATCATTCATGACTCACATAAACGGCTTCTGATATGAAGGCAGCAGTTTATACACATTTGAATTTATAATGAATCGTTTCATAATTCAGTTTGACGTGTTTATAAAACATCCCACTTTTGATAAGACACTATTTTAAGTGAAGGATGTTTTTGCCTGGCTCGGTCTATATCTTGAAGTAGTATGTAATTATGTGGTAAATCCTGTCAGCTTCAGTAACTTCTCAGGGCTGAAAAAAAAAGAAACATTTAAAATAGATCAATAATTTTATTACAAGGCTGACTAAAATACTTTATTTTGATAAAATATCTTTTTTTTTAAATATATTTGTAAAATATTTTTGTTGGTTACAGACATACTGTCTGTGTATTAATGGATTTTTCAGAGCCACTTACCGCAGTTTTCACAGTTACACCAGTAGGTGGCAACAAGTGACTGTATTATAAGTATGTGTTGAATCATTCAGTCAACCGATTTGTTTAACAACTCTGATTCATTGAATCATCCACTCAACCGATTCGTTCAAAAAAAGCTGATTCATTTAGGAATGAAACAAGTGACCGCCATTAGGAACCAGTCATTGAATCATTCACTTAACCGATTTGTTTAAAAAGACTATTCATGAGGTTTTATCTTTATAGTAACTAACCAAGCTGTTGCAAGTTCTAATGTGATATTTTATTTAACACACACACACACACACACATATATATATAAAATTCATAAACAACATAACATAAATAATTAAATATTAAATAATATTACCATTTTTTAAATATTTATTATTCCTATTTTGTTCTAACATACGATGTTACATTGTATTCTTTAGTTACTTTCATAAATATAATGTTTCCTAAGAAAAACATAAAATCCTAATATAATTACCTAAAACATTTAAATCATGTTTTAAAATCAAATATGTATCAAATAAAAATATAATATATTAAAATCTAAAAAATAAAATGTATATCGTGTCGTTTGTAAGCATCTCATTTGCACCTCTTTTGCTGGCTCACTCTCTCTCTCTCACACACACACACACACACACACTGCTGAGAGGGAGAAACGCGTCAGGTCGCGGCATCAGCTCTCACAAACTCTTTAAACTTTAAACGCTTGACCCGCGCGGAGGAGCGGAACCCTTGACGCCGCCCGGGTGAGTGTCTGCGCGGGATTCATTCGCTGCGTTTTCAGGGTTTGACGATTGTTTTCCTCCGGTTTCTATGGACTCTGGTCTCGAGAGCTTTGAGGACTTTGAGCTGCACTTGTTCCTTCGCGGCTGGATCGTTTACAGCAGGTTTATTCCTCCTCTACACGACAATACGCGTCAGTTTTACCCTCCTCAGATGTTTGAATGCGTTTTGTTGCTGCTTTATTCAGTGTTACTTTATATTTGGTTCCGAAACAATGGAACAAAAGGGAAATATTCGCTTGTTTTTAAGGACAAACGCTCATTGGCTGACAGCGACTCCGCTGTCTTCTCTCGTTCACTTTAACTGTTTGCATAAGTTCATTCAGACACGGTTAACCTGTATCTGTCGTGCTGTTTGATTAGTTGTGTTCTTTTAATGTTAGTCTGGCATTTTAGGGTCATGTGGAGGTCTGCAGTCAAACTCGCATAAATTATCCCAGACTTTTCATCTGAACAACAAAAGAGTCTTCTAGTTCAAAATGAGACCACATTTTTGAACAGGCTTTTTTTCTTTGTGCATTTTCTGCGAGTGCTAGTTGAGAACTAGTCAGGTTGTGCAAACTTGGTCAAATCTATGTGAGCAATGCTAATGCATTTGGTGACAACATAGATATGAACTTTTGATATGAAGGGTTTTGTTGTTTTGTAGGGGTCATGTGACATGCATTAAGCAATATATAAGTAGTAAAAGCTTACATGTAGGCAGTCTCTCAATGAATAATATGGTTTCATAATTGCATGTACAATAGTCTAAAAATGTTGTTTAAAGTAGAAGTATTGTGTATGACATAGGCCCTAATGTAATTCTGCATTTAGCTGACATTTGAAGCACTGACATATGTTGTATTTTCCAAGACAGTTCATGTATCTTTGTCCATTTGTCCCTTTTTTAAACTTCATGAATCTTCCTCTATTTTTTAAAACATGTTCGTTGAAACACAGAGTGACTCTTTCGTATCTAAGAGCAGGTGCCTGAAGGCTGTCTAAAATAGAAGCAGGTAAAAGTGGCTGGTAAGAGGAAGAATATAGCCTGTCAGCAGAGGGTTAGCATTAAACGCCTGTGTGTCCATGACCTCTTGACTCCTAAAGCCTAAAACCTGACCTCTGAAATGATAGAATTTATTCTTTGTTTCAGGGACTGCTTGGTATTTTGCTGTAAATTGTTAAAACTGAAATGGTTTTGTGAATCTGTTTGAAATAAACATGATAATGTTATTAAAAATAAAAATTGTTAAAACTAATTCTTAAGTTTAGCATAATCGCAATTAAAAAGTTAAGAAAGTTGACATGTAACTTAATACAAGTGCATTTCTGGTTATAATCAGCACTAGTCATTGTTGGGCTTAAAGGGGTCATATGATGCGATTTCAAGTTTTCCTTTCTCTTTGGAGTGTTACAAGCTGATTGTGTATAGATGAGATCCCTGAAGTTGCAAAGACTAAAGTCTCAAAACCAACGAGATATTCTTTATCAAAGTTAACTTTCGGGCTCTGTCTTTACATTTATTTTGAAAGATGAATAACTATGGTAAGGGGCGTTACATTTCCGACGCGTGCTTGCGGTGTTCGGCCAATCACAATGCACTGGGTCAGCTGGCCAATCAGAGCAGACTGCGCTTGTCGGAAGGAGGGACTTTGTAGAAAACGAAGCATTTGAGAGAGGCGGGGCATAGAGGACCTACAATAATGTACAGTATTTGAAAAATAATGTGTTTTTTGAACATTAAAGCATGTCAACATATTCTGTTACACCAAATACACAAAATAATGATCTTTAAAAAAGCATCATATGACCCCTTTAATTTATGTTGTCATAGACATTTACATTACTGATAAATTCCTTCATATTATTATTATTATTATTATTATTATCATTATTATTTGGGTTGCAAAGGGGCAGAAAACTTCAGGTAAATTTCTGAAAATTTTACAGGATTTTTTTGGACATTTTTGGAAACTTTCCAGAAGTTTCTGGAAATTTACCATGCCTTTGCAACCTTAAATATTATTATTTATGAATATCATTTTAGTATTTATTTGTTAAGTATTTTTATGAGAAAGGCTTAGGGTTAGTCGAATAAAACTTTTAAAAAATTAATAGCAGAAGTCACAGTCATTATTTATTGGTATGTTAATCAAAGGAATAATCAACTAATCTGGAGATACAGAAAAAAATTATAGATTAATGGATAGAAAAAAAATTGGTGTTAAATTAGTCCCTCAGGACATTTTTAATGAGGAAATGATCTCCTGAATGGGTCATATAGTGTATGTTCTTCTAAACATGGTTCATGTCGATGGCACAGACAATGACCTGCCTTCATGGTCCAATGTGACAGAATCATGTAACCCAGATGAGCTGGCGCTGGCTCAGACGGGCAACCAATATCCCTGTGAACGAACACCAGCAGCCCGTCGATAACCACAAACCAGCCTTTCAGAACAAAACCACCGAGATTCAGACCTATTTAAGTGTTGTTTTAAAGGAATAGTTCACCTGAAAATGCACATGCTGTTTTCAATGATGAATTTTTCTTTTTGGGTGAACGGACCCTTTAATGTCTGAATTTGAACTTATTGGGGTTTTCAGACAGTTTCATCATGATTTAAGGGAAGACACCCACAAAAATGACTAGATACCACCATACTTCCCTAGTTGATTGATTGCAATAAGAATTGCAAACTTTTTTTGTATTACAAGTTTTTTTTTTAAATGTTATGTCTAAATATGCATATGAGGCATTATCTAGTTAAATATACAATAAAATGCATATATTTTCAGAACATAAATCTGAACATTGAATAAAGCCTGGTTTGTTTTATTTTATTTTGTCATATTTGAGTTAAAGTTTTTTTGCGAGGATTTGGATTTCTCTTTTTATCACTCCATAAATCAGAAAATAGGTATAGGTATAAAGTGTTGTATAAAATCAGGTGTATGATAAATGAACAAACCCTTCAGTGAAAACAATAATATATATATTTATTACAATATATATATATATTACAAAAATAATATATAAGAATATAGATAGGAATAAAACTGTAAAGTTTGGTGCATGCAAGTGCTGTTGAAATGGAGAAAAAAAAATCATAGCCTTAAAGATATGTACTGAAATTGAAATCTACAAATGCAAGTAGATAAAGTGCAAAGATAAACACTTAGAAGTGTATTTTGAATGTTCATTCCACTAGTCTGAAAATCTCAAAACTTCCCAATGCATGAAAAAACAATGTTTTTGCATGCAGCGTCCTGCTTTAAAAATCAATGCAGCGATTGACCTTCTTTAGACCTGAATTAAAGAGATAGCAGGGGTCTCTCATTAGTTTCGACCGCTTTCTGCATGCTAGTGAAATGCAATCTGATCCAAACTTTACATCGATGTCCTATCCGCTGTCCGACCCTGATTTAAGGCTCCGTCCACATTGTGGATGCTGAAAAAGACCCGTCCACTGCGTCTAATGTTCCTTCACTTCACAAAAGTGCCACTCTTGAGATTTGTGAGCCGAACACAGTTGTGCTTTGTGTCCCTCTGCCAACATCCCTCCATCTCCCAGAGGAGTGCGGAGAGAAGGATATGGACAGATAGGAGGACGCCCTTATTCTGTTACCTTTCTGGAGAATAATTACCCCTCTAATCTGACCAAGGGCTCGTTTATGTTGCCCCCAACACCTGCACAGGTCTCAGATCAGTCATAGGGTTTCTTCATATGGCTGCTGTTTCTGGTTCTTTTCTTGAAAAATCACAGCAAGTAAAGCAGTGCTTGGTAATCGATAGCAGGGCTGAATAATAATGATGCCCTGAGGCCAGTGAGAGCGTTATGGTTCAGTTGACCGGCCAGCGCTGTGTGTCACTGCATCTTACTTTGTTGGTCATGCACATGTGTTTCTATGCCTTGGAAACATAAATAATTAATTTTGTGTAATGTGTTGAATGTTGTTGTTGGGAGCAGTGTTTATAGATAGATGTCATAGTTAAGCTACAGTTGTGTAATCTGCAGCTCTTATTGCAAATATTGTTTATTACTGTATGCACTTAGGTTGGTAAGATTTTTAAATGTTTTAATGCTCATCAAGGCTGCATTTATTTGACAAAAAATACAGTAATGTTGTGAAATATTATTACAATTTAAAATAAGTGTTTTCTATGTGAATCTCTATTAAAATGTAATTTATTGCTGTGATCAAAGCTGAATTTTCAGCATCATTACTCCAGTCTTCAGTAGTGGTCGACCGATATATCACCAAGGCCGATATATCGGCCGATATTTGGCATTTTTTAAATATCGGCATTGGCCGATAAGTTTTCCTGTTTGGCCGATGCGTTCTAGGCGGGACTTTTATTTTGATGGCGCGATCGAGAATGGCAGCGCCTGAGCACACAATGCTTACATTCTCCCTCTTGTTCGCTGTTGTCGTTCAGTTCTGTCTAATATGGATTATCTAATACGTCTGTCTAATAATCAGATAGAACGGTTAAACAAAGGAATTAAAATGTATACAAAAAGTCTTATAACGATTGCTTTTATATTATTAGTAATGTCTTCAGTCACGTGATCCTTCAGAAATCATTCTAATATGCTGATTTGCTGCTCAAGAAACATTTCTGGTTATTATCAATGTTGAAAACAGCTGTGCTGCTGAATATTTTGTGGAAACTGTGACTTGTTTTCTTTTATAAGCCTGAATGTAGGGTCAGGTGTTGGTCAAATGTGGTCACATGGAGTTTCTCTGATGCTTTTGATTCTTACTGTGTTTTTTTTTTTTTTTTTTATTTTTCCCCTCCCTGTTCTTCTCTTTTGTCATTTTTAGGCCCACACACATTTTTATTTTTCCTTGACCTTTATCCTCTGGTGTCCATGTATTTCTTGGCATGTGAAGAAACTGTGAAGGTCAGAGGTGTGAGTCTGCAGTCAGTGAAGTGGAATGCATTAGTTAAAGCCAGAGAGATTTGAAATAAACCACCCAGTTTGGTACTTTTTTAGATGTTTTGTAACTTCATTGAATGGAAATGTCTCTATTTGACAGGTGATTGAAAAATAACAGGGCCATCAGCTAATCAGTCAGTTGAGGAAATGTTATGGAGACTTTCTGAAGATTTAGTTTTTCTTCATAACATCATGCACTGATGCTTCATTCACAATGAGACCAGAAAACACGTATATTGAAGTAAATAGGGTAAATTTGGATTTAAATGAGCACCAGGTTGTGTTGGGTCACAGGATGAGACTCACGCTTGTGTGAGATAATCATTTTTAACCTCAGATTCCTAAAACAGGCTCATTCCAGAGGTAATCGATTTATTGGCTGATGGGAAGGCCATTCCGGCTGTTTTGAAGCATCTCAAAGCACTCATTGTGTCGGGTTGGCTTGATTTCTCTTGCGTGCCACGAGTTATCGGACACGGGTGTTGTTTTTGACCAGATAAGACTAATGCCAGCAAATTCTTTCTTGGGAAATGATAATAATTATTCCCTGTTTGCATTTAGAGCAGCAGCTTCCAGTGAAACGTGCTGGTCTTTGTTCACTCTTAAAGGAATAGTTCATCCTAAAATGAACATCTGCTGAAAATGTACTTATCCCCAGGCCATCCAAGATGATGAGTTTGTTTCTTCATCGGATTTGGAGAAATGTTGTCCATCATTTGCTCAGCAATGGATGCTCTGCAGTGAATGGGTGCCGTCAGAATGAGAGTCCAAACAGCTGATAAAAACATCACAATAATCCACAAGTAATCCACAGCACTCCAGTCCATCAGTTAATGTCTTGAGAAGCCAAAAGCTGCGTGTTTGTAAGAAAAAAAATCCATTATCAAGACATTTTTAACTTTTTAACAGCTGTTTGGACTCATTCTGACGGCACCCATTCACTGCAGAGGATCCACTGGTGAGCAAGTGATGCAATGCTACATTTCTACAAATCTGATGAAGAAACAAACTAATCTACATCTTGGATGTACATTTTCAAGAAAATTTAAATTTAAATTTTTGGATAAACTATTCCTTTAAAAATAAGCGTTCTGAAAGATAATTTTCCGCAGCAATGCCATAGAAGAACCATTTTAGGTTCCCAAAAGAACCTTTAAGTGAACCTTCTTTCTTAGTCTGAAGAGCATTTTAATAATCTAAAGAACCTTTTTCCACTATAAAGAACACTTTGTGGATGTTAAATGTTCTTCATGGAACCATTGATGCCAAATTAGGACCATTAATTTTATTAATGATTTAATTAATGCCACTGTTTTCTGTGTTGTTTAGGGAGTTGAGCAGTAAAACACGAATTTAGAGATGAAATGCTTCTGAAGGGAGTGTTTGAAAAGAAACAGATCTGTGGAGAAAAATGTTACGTTAGAGCGGTCAGTGCCTTAATAGTGTTCCTGGGCCAGTACAAAACATCTTGTGTTAGAGAGGCTGTATTTTACACTTCTGTAGCATTTATTTTTGTCCCTGAAGCTCGTCAAGGTCTCTTGCACCAAAACAGTTGCAATTTAGTTTAACATGATCATTTTCAGCCCTCTCTCTGACCTTTTAAACTTGTGAGTTCAATTCCAAGTGCACTGTATTCCAAACTACAGCGCACAAATCCCATTTGCACTTTCTTTTAGTCTATTACATTCAAATATGTCGAATAGTGATCGTGCACAATGTGATTGCAGTGTTTCCCCTGCCATTATTTTAGGGGGGCGGCCCGCCCCGCCCCCCTTGAAGGTCAAGTTAATATTTAATTATATTTTCTCTATAGCGCCACACTGGATTGTTAATATGCAATTAAGGCTCTAAAACTGTGGTGGGAAAAATATGTAATTATGTAATGTAATTATGATTAAAATAATGTAATAATACTTGTTTGGCTTCAGAAGACTTTCTTCTTTTTTTTTAATTAAAGGTTATTGGAGTATGTTTTTTATTTCTGGCTTTTTACTTCAAAATGTCATATTTCATTCGATGTACTTGCCGTTTCTTGGTAATTACTTACTTGCAATTTCTGAGTGAAAATGTCCTGTTCTTCATCATATGATGGCAGAATTTGGCTGAAAACCGGCAGGATCTGTATCTTTGCTTGTGTTTCATGAGAATCCTGTGACTTTCTCCGTTGGGGTGCTGACCAGAAAGACACATGGTACCCAATTACAAACAACATCTACTCTAGTACACTGACTCATGGTCATTCAGGCTGCTCAGGGTTCATTGTGTTCTTTGGTGTTACATTGTAACATTATCCAGCATTCTAGAATGTTGAGTGCAACATTGTTAACCGAAATGTAAATATTAATATGTTAATGCATTTGCATTGAAAACAGGGTCTTTTGTACTCTTTTGTAATGTTTGTGTTTGAAGAGTTTGCTGTAGACATACTCTCACATTCACAACTCGAAGCTTCCCAGTCCATTCGGACGCTTTATTAAACGATCACTGATCTGTAGCTTTGCGGCTTTATACTTCTCAATAAAAAGGCAGAACTGATGTAATTTCACTGGCACACCTCCCTTTAAAATCAAAACAAGGAGTCACAGTCTGTGGCCGTTCTTCCAGAACGACGGTTTCGGAGAGAGAAGTTATTAATTCAAACCGAGCCAGCAGGTACAAGGAAAGACAAGCAAATTAAAGTGGGTAAATGATTGGCGTGTAGATGAGATGCAGTTAAATGAATGTACATGCACATTTTTTTCAGTGCAAACACTATGTGATTCTTTCATAAGACCCTCGAATTATCTAATGTGATTTTTTTTTTTAATTAAGAGGCTCAATTTTAGAATAGAAATCTGATAGACAAAAAAACTGGTGTAAGATTTCACAAATTGTAAAATGTAATAAAGGATAATTTCAGAAATAATTACAAAGAAACGAGAAGTAACGCATTGAATTAAGCTTGCAATTTTGAAGTAAAAATTCTGAAATAGTATTTTCTTGTAAAAATGTACTGCAATAATCTGTTTTATTTACAAACTCCAAAAAAAAAAAATATTCAGTGTAAATGACTGATTTTATAACTCTGTACTATCAACTTGTTTTGTAACATAATAAAAATGATGAATTAAATTTTTAAAAATTATGTATTATGTACATAAATATTCATGATGATATTTATATTGAACTTGACATGCTTCAATTAAAATTGAAGCTCAAAACAATTTAATATTTGATCATTTTATATTCATTTTCAAAGTTTTTTTCTAGAACTTGCCATTGAAAAAGAGTATACTACTGTTTGAACGAAAGAAAGAAAAAAGTGCATATATCTGCTTCAGCTATGAATAATTAATCCGTTTGATAATGGTTTTGTGCATATATAATCAAAACACTACTGAAATATCTACTGTGCTCTGCTGGTATAAATATCTTTTGTGTGTGTGTGTGTTTTCAGACTCATTTTAATAGCTAAATCCACACAGAGCAGTTTGTGAGATCAGCTCAAGTTTTGCCTTCTGATCAGGAGTCTGTGTTGTCGTCCCTTGTGTAGTGGTTAAATTTAGGATAGAAAGAAATGCGATAAGAGTGGATCAGCTTGAAACCAGAACTCTGCCCAGGCCTGGTTAGAGAGCCGACCGGTGCGTCTCGGTGCCTTATGGACACGCCATGACCCTGTAAACAATAGAAGCACAGCAAACACTGACCCAGCCCCCTCTGTGCTGCATGTGCATTGATTTTATTCTGTTGTCAGCCGTCTCAAGTATGCACGACGATGCACACACACGCATGCAAGCGCACCAGCTGATCTGCCGTTATTGTTTTGCACCTGTCACAGAGGCAGCGCTTCAAATGGTGTGTGTGTGTGTGAGCGTATTATTATCTGACATTAATATTTAATTGTTGCTTTGACTGAGAGTGAACGTTGAGGTTAAACCGTCTTGATCTGAGAGCCGTTTCTGCTTGACAGTGATGTTTGGCACATGCTTTTCTCAGAAAGGGAGAGCGAGAGAGAGAGTGAGAGGGGAAGGAGGAGGTCTGAATGTCTTATCATATTCATCCGCTCGTGTTCAGACATCCACAGCCAGACACAACCATCAACCCTTATGACACCCAGAAAATCGCAGATTTACTCTAAATTATACACACGTCTAGAAGCAAACAGACACGTATGAGACCGCAGACTCTGAAATGATTCTGGCTTGTTTTTTTTGCATTTTTGTGGATTTTGTGGTCGTCTTCTCTGAGCTTCAGAGCGTCTTTACCGGCACTTGGTGAGTTTAAGTAATGCTTTTTGTTTTTTGGTGATGTTATTGGATGCATATCGGGAATTTAACATATAGGCAGTAGATTAATTGTAGACTTGCACATTTTATAGGTTCTTTTCGTTATTTCTTTGAAGTCATTTGGTGAGTTTAAGTAATGTTTTTTTTTTTTTTTAAATTTGATGCATTTGTGAATTTAACATATAGGCAGTAGATTAATTGCAGACTTGAACTAGATTCTGTTGGATGTTTGAAGGCATTTGATGAGTTTAAATAATGTTTCTTGAATATTTTTGGATGCATATTGCACATTTTAATAACACAAGCAGTAGTTTATTTGATAACTTGCACATTTTATAGGTTCTGTTGGTTGTTTAGTTGAATGCATTTGGTCAGTTTAAGTAATGTTTTTTAATTTTTTTTGGATGTTATTGGATGCCTATTGCTATTTATTTAAAACATGCAGACAATAGATTAGTTGAGAAATGGCACATTTTATGGGTTCTGTTGGTTTGCAGGCATTTGGTCAGTTTAAGTATAATATATCTTGTTTTTTTTATGTTATTGGATGCATATTGCAGTTTTTAAAAATATTTAGCCATTAGCCAATAGATTAGTTTTTACATTTTACAGATTCTGTTGATTGATTGGTTAAGTTTTGAATTTTTAAGTGTGTTTCTTGTCCTTTTGCATGTCAAGCATCGCTATTACTATTGCTCATACTAGGGATACATCGAATGTTCGGCAGCCAAAATTATACAGCCGAAAATAGCAAAAAAAAAGCTCTTTCGGTGTTCGGCCGAATAAGCGAAAAGACCGAATAAATTGTACCGAACAATGACGTGTCTGTGTTAAATATTTTTTAATTGTTGTTTTGTAATATATTTTTTTCTTTGGAAAGCAAGACAAAACAGTTAAAAGCACATTTTGGCTATTTAATTTATGCAATGGTGAAAAAAATTGGCAAAATACATGGGGAAAAAAACTAGAAAAACCGTATTCGGCCTTCGGCCCAGTGGTTAATTTTGTTCGGCTTCGGCCAAGAATTTTCATTTCGGTGCATCCCTATTTATATTGTATTTATTTACAGAGGTATATTATGCTGCTTTTAATTGTACAGTAAAAAATACATGCCTGATTCAAGAAGGGGGTCTGATGGCCAAAAAATATTATTTTACTAACTTATTAATTTTAAGTTAAATTGTGCTTTGTTGGTATAATGTCTGCTAGAATGTAAAAAAACATTTTCTGTGTTAAATATTTTTTAATTGTTGTTTTGTAATAGATTTTTTTCTTTGGAAAGCAAGACAAAACAGTTAAAAGCACATTTTGGCTATTTAATTTATGCAATGGTGAAAAAAATTGGCAAAGTACATGGGGAAAAAAACTAGAAAAACCGTGTTCGGTATTCGGCCTTCGGCCCAGTGTTTCATTTTGTTCGGTTTCGGCTTTGGCCAAGAATTTTCATTTCGGTGCATCCCTAGTTCACGCTTTTTAATATTGAATAACAGCCTTGCGACAACATTTTGTACCTTCTGCAACTGTAGGATAGATGCTTGACAACTGCAGAACGTTATGTTTTCTAATACACGCACGAATTGCATTGACAGCGCTGCACGAACACGCGGCGGATCTGCTTGATAACCAGGGTTCAAAGTCCAAAGCGCTAGGAAAATCTGCCCTGAAACATTGTTACTCGTCAGTTGCTCAGTCACATTTTTATGAATTTTTACAAGGCATGTGACAATGCGATACGTACGACGTATTCGTAATGAGACTTATTTATAAATCTGCTGTTGTCAACAAAAAGAAGCGCTGAGGTCTTCCTGCGCGTTTCCGCCAAAATAAAAGTTGAGAAAAAGCAAGACCTCTATCAACATTCATAAATGTTAGTATTGTAATTTTAATGTTATGTAAAATAAAATAAAAAGTAAGACAATAATAATGATAATAATCATTACAACAGCTCTGTT
>NW_015626386.1:217766-229678 GCF_001515625.1 Sinocyclocheilus rhinocerous
AATGTTTTAAAAGAAGTCTCTTCTCAGCAAGGCTGCTTTTAATTGTACAGTAAAAAATACATGCCTGATTCAAGAAGGGGGTCTGATGGCCAAAAAATATTATTTTACTAACTTATTAATTTTAAGTTAAATTGTGCTTTGTTGGTATAATGTCTGCTAGAATGTAAAAAAAAATTTCTGTGTTAAATATTTTTTAATTGTTGTTTTGTAATATATTTTTTTCTTTGGAAAGCAAGACAAAACAGTTAAAAGCACATTTTGGCTATTTAATTTATGCAATGGTGAAAAAAATTGGCAAAGTACATGGGGAAAAAAACTAGAAAAACCGTGTTCGGTATTCGGCCTTCGGCCCAGTGTTTCATTTTGTTCGGTTTCGGCTTTGGCCAAGAATTTTCATTTCGGTGCATCCCTAGCTCATACAGAAGATTATTATATTTACATGCATATCTCAATCTCACACAGACATGCATGATTCCTCAAATCGAACACCTTAGCAACTGCAAAGCAAGCACCTGCAACACCCTAGCATCAGGCAAGTTTTGCACAAACAAACAGCAGAAAATGTGAAGATCCGGTCTCGTATTGTGTGTCAAATCCTCCCGTCAGACTTCAGTAAGATGTAGTTTATTGTGGCTGTTGGCACGTGTCTGTACGTCTCCTTCAGATGTGATCAAAAGCACATTTAAACCTCCACTGTAATCAGTGTTTTCTCTCTTCAGTTGTGAGATTGTGTCTCTGTTCGGCGTGTGTGAGAACCGAGATCAAAGCGCACACACGCGCTTGTTCAAGACCCATCTGTCCGACTTCAAAGCGCACGGGGATCTGGGACGCGGCATGGATGTGTTTGCATAGCTGACGTGGAAAACACATCAACACGACTTTTGATTTGAGGAATCAAAACACACACTGAACTTTAGCAATTAGGGTTAGAGTTTTGCTCACATAACAGTAATGCTAATTATTGCAAACTGCAATAATAATTTCATAGTCCAGCATTCATGATGCAATCAAACCCCAATTGATAAAATCGAACGTAATATTCTCGCTCACTCATAAAATGACACTTTAAGGAGGTTAAATGCTTTATGAATGTTTTGCATGTTGTTTAGCTGGAGTTTTAGTGTTTGCAAATTGCTTTTTTTGTTGAAACCCTGGATGCAACCTTTTCAGAGTGGAATTTAATCTTAAGTTTTAGACGCAAATATAATGGTGCCTGGTAAATGAATACCTTTGTGATTCATATGGGATCTATTGGGAGAATTATGGCTTGTGTTTTCCGTCTGCTTGCAGATTTATACCCCGGTCGAAGCACCTCAGGTTCTTGGAATCGTTGAGGAATTTCATACCCTCATTGGAAACTTTTGGAAATATAACAATTGGGTCATTGGCCATATTGTGGAAACCCACAGAACTGGAACGTTTGCGTATCATAAATGTTCCCTTCCCAGCGTTTCCTCATTCCTGAGCGGTTTATTGAAGGAAAAAAGAAGCGTTTGACCTTTAGTGGCCCGTTGCATTCTGGGAGAGCCCTACAGGGATCGTTGAGCAGTCGTAACGTTTGGATAATTAGCTGCCATTGTTCTGAGGTGAGAAGGAATTCGGGTCTGTGTGGAAATCCAGCGTTGTTTCCAACCCAGTGGTTCACAGCGGAGATGTTCAACACATGCAAATGAGCAGTAATGCTGCTATGCATAATTGTCAAAATGTCTCAATTAATCCCTGATGGTCATTCTTTGTACCTGTATGTTAAACCGTGACTTGATGTGATTTATGAATGCTGTCATTAGCATCATGTGTGCTTGTGTTACAGACATGCATAAACTCTAATAAGGAGGAGTCGGCCAGACACCTGCCATATGTTTGTCTCCCAGAGGACTTCAGAGATGATGTCTCAGACAAAACCACGTCCTCTAGAGCTGCCAAGAACCAATTAAAAGCCAATTAAACAAAGTGATGAAATTAAATGAATTGATGCTGTTATTTAATATGCTATTTTATCTTTTTATTAGTGGTATTGGTTAAGTGATCAGACTTATGATTTTTCACATGCTGGTTAAAATCCCACACAATTATTTTTTATTTTTTATTTTTTTAGAATATATACACCACTACTGTTCATAAGTTTATTTTAAAACTTTTTATTCGTCAGAGAATCCTGAAAAATAAACTATCACTTTTTTCACAAAAATATGAAGCAGCACAACATAGATTTTCAACATTTGATAATAATCAGAAATATTTCTCAACATACTAGAATGATTTCTGAAGGATCATGTAACACTGAAGACTGGGGTAATGATGCTGAAAATACAGCTTTGATCACATAAATAAATTACATTATATTCATATATAAAATGGTTATTTTAAATTGTAATAATGCTTGAATTTTTGGTCAAATAAATGCAGCCTTGGTGAGCAGAAGAGGCTTAATCTTAATCTATTTCACTTCCTGTACCTGGTGTAATAGGTCTCCTTCATTGGCTTGATGTTAATAAACTGAATAATTTATGAAGCTGACAGTATGCTGCAGTTTTAATCTGTTTTGTAAAATCATCCTGTTGCGCTCAGATCTGTTCCAATAAAAATGATATGAGAGGAAATTAAAAAATAACACATTCAAGCCCTGTAAGATCTCTTTTTAGCACCAATGCTTTATTTAGCACAGTTTTTCCTGTTCGGTTTCTCTGTATTAGGGTCTCTATTAATCTATATTTCGCTAATGAAACACTCGTCCCGTCGTGCTGGTGATTGTGGGCAATATTGCTGTCATTAATGAGATCAGATTCTCCTGTTCTCTCTGGATTCCTGAACGTGTTCTATTCGTTCTCCGGGGTTCCGCTGTTGCCATGGCGACAGAATCACCCACCAAGCTGGCGGAAACCGCTCTGTCCTTTAGCGGAGGCTAATTGAGTGCGAGTTTTTGGGAGTCTTGTTGAATCGCTATTTGGGAGTCGTGTCAGATCGTTCTTGTGAGTGGGGTTGAATTGCTCTTTGGGAGTCAGATTTGAATTGCTCCTGGGAGTCGGATTTGAATCTGTAGAGCCAAATGAGTTGGCAAAGCAGACTGAATCATTCTGATTGTTGATGCGCTGCATCATTTGAAGTGGATGAAATGCACTCAGACTACTAAAACTAGTTTCCCACATTGCATTGCACTGAACTTGACCTTCCATTTGACATTCCAATGTTATGAATGAACCAGAAGTAATATTACCATTTCTTGTATTATTTCTTGCTAGACTTGTTATTTGATCAGCCTGACAAAAATTGAGACACAAAATTGCATTTAAATAACAAAATAACCATATTTCTTAGATAACTAGTCACCACAATGAATTCATATGACAATGTAGCATTCTATTGTTTGAAAGAGTTGCATACTGTTTTATGTGCAATTCCATAAAGAATAGCATGCAGTGTGAAGTACATACTGTGCAGCAAGCAGTATGTTAGGATTGTATTCTGAGTCTTTGTGTGTGCTCACACAAGTTCAAATATCTCCCCCTCCTAATGTGAAAGTCCTTGTGTTCTCTCCACAGATCCGTGAAGAGCTCTCTGCTCCATCTTCAGCTGCCTGAGACGTGAACCCCAGAAAGACTCTTAATGAATCAGTTTTCGCCGCTCGATGCCATGGCGTTCAAGTGAGTAGTTGTTTTCCGCATCTTCTGTATATGTTGAATGCGTCCTCTGTTGTCCTGCTGCTTCTCCTGTATGATCTCAGTCCCTATCATCAGGTTAGCAGGGATGCTGGGTTACGTGACTTACATCTTCAGTCGAACGCATGGAAAGCTCAGGCATATAAAGGGTCTTTTCTCCGAGGGCCCCTCGGAGACGTTTGGCATTCGCATGGAAGCTGATTTGCATTCCATCTTGGCAGAATCGAGGTTTCTGACGCTGGATGCTTGTTGGCTGCTCTCTTGTTTTTCTGTTTGGCCCAAATTCCTGTTTTCTTTCTTTATTTCTCTCTTTCTCGCCTTTGCCAGTTAGAAGACAATAAGGAATGGAAAAGATGACTGTCTTCAGGAGGTATTGGTCAGATGAGGGTGTTTTGAAAGAGTCTGACAGACAAATACAGACAACGCTCTTCACTCTCTGGGCTGAAATGTGTCAGAAACACAATTCATAATGCAATGCAAATATGAGTTTGGCTTGTTTTTCCACACTCAGTGGAATCAAGTAAGGCTGCATGATATCGGAAAAAATGACTTTTTTGTGTTCATTTGTTATTAATTTATTATTAATAATATTTTATTAATATGAGATTTTTTGCATACAGTAATTTTCACCAGATTTAAAATAATTTAAAAATAATAATTACCTTTTTTTTAATATTACATAAAATACAAAATATGCTGCAAGAATACTATTCTATTGTACTATTGAGAAAAAAAATATTATTAATGTTATTGTATAGAATTAATATAAATTAAAATATTAAAATATATAATTTAAAATATTTAATAAAATATACATTTTATAGTACTATTGTAAAATTAGTTATATATATGTAATAATTCTTTTTTTTTGTACTTTAAACCCTCACAATAAATAAAACCAAGATGCTTTAAGCAACTGAAACAACGTATGAGCTGCTCGTGTGTAAATTAACACAATGCAGCACTTCACTGAAACACACAGCGCATATATTTATTTAATTAAATTGCAGCCTTTGCAGTTTGATTGCATTAAGCCATATCATGATAACGTTTTTATTGTGATATATCATGCAGCCCTCAGATCAAGCGTTAACGTCTGCATTTGTGTACTTGTGGAGAGTGTTTACGGCCTAAAATTTCTCTTCATGATTATCAGAATGCTTATAGTCCTGTGGTTTGTTTTGTTTTTAATACAAAGGCATTGGAAAACTTTGATTTAAATAATCAAGGAAACTGATGTCCATGAAAATAATGTGATGCATCATTTGGATTTGAAGCAAAGTGCTTCTCAGACATGCTGGTTTTGGTCTCTCTCAAAAGTGCAGAGTGGCTCTGGATGTCAGACTTTCACAGCAAAGGAAGTCGTCGGTCTCAGTTAGTGATTGAAGGCTGTCAGCTGTCTCTCTATAACATGCACACAAACTACGGTTTCCATTCTGTGGAAAGTGTGGCAGCGACTCTTGGAAATTTGGACAGATAGCTGAAACATCACATCATTTAGTGCATTTTCCCTGGTTTTTAGGCGAATAAGCAAATAGTTCATAGCCATTATTTTCTAATGGTGTCAGCAGTCCTGGATCTGAGTTTTGCTGTCTGTTTTAGATGGTGTCTCAGTTTGCGTGAAAGATGATCTTGAGGAAACGTCACATAGAAACTAGATCTTTAGTTGGGAGAACTTCATGTTTATTCAATAAAAGACAGTATGTTATGCTGTATTGTGAGTGTAGTCATGAAAAGGCATGCAGTGAACTATGTTGACAATATAGCACCAGTCTCCATCTCCTTATTGCTATTATAAAAGTTTACAAAAAAAATATTGAGACAACAAATTTCCAATAAAAACATATATTTTATTATTATTATTATTTGATTGTTTTATTTATTATTATTATTATTGTTAGATTAGATTAGATCAACTTTATTATTATTTTTTAAATATTTTGAATTTATGAATATTGAATTTGTCTATATCTTTTTAAATTTATTTTTAAGTTTTAGTATTTATTTAAATATTTTATACCATTTATTTTATTTGAAGGAACAAAAATATTTATTTTATGGTTTTAGTTTAGTTAAATATATCAACCCTGTGAAATGTATATAATAATTAATAATATTGATAAAGATATTAATAACATTATTAATGTTATTAATATTATTCATCTTAATTTTTTATCATATAATTAACATCATAATTTTGTATAATTATTAACTAAAATAATTTTTAATAATATTATTTTATTTTTTAAGCAAATGTAGCATTTTATTTGAACAATTTCTGATTTTACACAATGAAAACCATTGAGATGTCAAGACTCCTCTGAATTATGAAGTTTTATCATGTCTTTAAATGAACAACATCTGCAGAAGTAAAATCCTCCTCAAGACTTCTGGAAGTGACGAGCTTGTTGACGAGTTGTCGAAAAAGATCAAAGGTAACCTAGCAACCGGCTCGGGCGTCTGATTATGGTTTTAGTTTAGTTAAATATATCAACCCTGTGAAATGTATATAATAATTAATAATATTGATAAAGATATTAATAACATTATTAATGTTATTAATATTATTCATCTTAAATTTTTATCATATAATTAACATCATAATTTTGTATAATTATTAACTAAAATAATTTTTAATAATATTATTTTATTTTTTAAGCAAATGTAGCATTTTATTTGAACAATTTCTGATTTTACACAATGAAAACCATTGAGATGTCAAGACTCCTCTGAATTATGAAGTTTTATCATGTCTTTAAATGAACAACATCTGCAGAAGTAAAATCCTCCTCAAGACTTCTGGAAGTGACGAGCTTGTTGACGAGTTGTCGAAAAAGATCAAAGGTAACCTAGCAACCGGCTCGGGCGTCTGATCGGAGGCCCCCGATCCAGCCGTCCTTTGTATGGCCTGTGCTGCGGTTTTGCAGCACAATTGTTTGTGTGGAGGAATGATAAATGTGCTGCCAAAAAGACGTGAAGAAAACACAAGAGTACGAGAATGAGAGATGCTCGCTGTCATCGGGTCCGGAACAAAGACGCTACACAAAACTACTTGAGATTCATGTCTGTCTGAATGCATGCCTGTCTTCCTCCCATTCTCTCTCTCTCTCTCTCTCTCTCTCGTTCTCTCTGTCTTGTGTGTGAGTTAATATTGACCGAGATTTTTTGGAGGCATGAAGTGACGACTGCTTCATTTTCTTCTATTCGTACTAGTTTAGACAGTTCAGTTATTGAACATAAGGAGGATCGTTTGGTTAGTTCCTAACCTGTATGACTGACTTTCTTCAGTAGAGCACAAAAGCTCAATTTCCAAATTGAACTTCTCCTAAACAAATGTGGTGTAGCAACTGTGCTGTCAAGATACTAAATGACAGGAAAGTAAGATACATGTATAACATGAAAATTGTTCAAACCTGTTACAGGTCTTCTGAAGTTATAGATTTGTGTGAGGAACAATCAAAAATACTTTTTTAATACTTTAACACACCAAAAATGCTGGGTTGTTTCAACCCAACTTTGGGTCAAATATGGATTAACCCAACTGTTGGGTTAAATTTTTAACTGAAATTTTTAACCCAAAAGTTGAGTTAGTCCATATTTGACCCAAAGTTGGGTTGAAACAACCCAGCATTTTTTTTAGAGTGTATAATGTCTTCATGGTGTGCACCATGAAAAAGGAAAATAATGCATGTTAGAAAAAAATAAAAATAAACCCAGATACTAGTCAGCACACACTTTTGTCTGCCTGGATTTGACAAGACTGTTAAATGCAGAAAATTATTTACTTTCAAGTAAACAAGTCTTTCAAGTCTTTTCCTTTTCTAAAAAGTGATTTTTAGAGGATTTTTAGGGACAACGATGGTCTTTAAGTGTTATATTGCATTGTGCTATCTCAATAAATTATTATTTAAATTAAATAGTTAAATGTTACTAATAAATGTATAAATAATAAATGAATACAAAATTAATCAATTAAAATTGCATCTAAAATTTTTTACATTTGTTTAAATAATGAATTAATTTTTAATTAAGTACAATTTAAATGAATATTTTTTATAATATTAATATTGAACTAATGCCAAAATAAATAAATAATTTTCACAAATTAATTAAAAATGTATTGTATTGTGCCATCTCAAAAAAATTACAAAATTACTGTAAAATGAATCCATATTAATTGAATGCCACAAATGATTAAAAATTAAATTGCATTGTGCATCTCATCTCAATCATATTTTGAAAACATATTTCAAATACATATTAAAATAAAATTAGAATAAATAGAAAAATATAAACATTATAAAATAAAAAAAAATTATAAAAAATATATAAAAATATTCTGTAATGTTTATTATAATATTTGTATAATTATTCCATCAGAACAGCAGTAATAGGTTTGATGGTTTAAGAGGTGATTATGAGCCTTTGTGCTCAAGGTCATGATACCTCAGTGTTTACTAGAAAGGGAAGAGAATTAACTGCTGATATTTCTAGAAATATCTAGTTGTTTACTTTACAGAATCATGGTAAATGGTCAAGGGTTGATGGGTTCAGATCGTCCTCTTCTCTTAGTAAAGGCACACTGCTGAGTGAACTTGATGGATGGTATGGTTTTTGTGTGTATTGGGAGTAAGAGGCTTTGGCTGTTTCTGTCTGTAAATCCAGATTTGGCTTCTTGTTCGCAGTGAGCAGAAATCCCATCACTCTCAGTACAAACCCCTGTAATCCCGTTCACCTTGTAGCCCCACATCTACAAATCTGAAGCTGAAAAGCTCTTTTAAGGAAATATCTCAGCCGCTTTTGTGGAGCAAAAAGGTTTTTTGGGAGCTTAGATTTAGTTGGTGTAATATTTCGACTCAAGAGCGTCGATCAAAGATTATTAAAAAATCCAGATTTGCATTTACAAGCGAGTTATTAAAGCATTTATTGGATGGCCTGACGGTTCTGATCAGCATATGAACAGTCTGAGATCACATGACCCTGATTTAGGTGTGGGTCAAAGGTCAAGCTCCTCTGACCCGTCACCTCCAGGCCGCCGTAACAGCTCTGATTCAGTCCAAGCAAACGGGAAGCAGCTGCGATGTGAGAGCGAATCGTTTACAGATATTAATTGTTGCCTGAAGTCTTTAGGAAATCTGGAGTTACTCGAGAGGGAGATAATAAACGTCATTTGTTGCTTTGTTGAGTCACTTCTTCCTCTGTGGAACAACAAAAGGAGGTTTTAGACAGATCGTTCATTCTTCTCGTTTCCATATAATGAAAATAAATGGGGACTTTGACTGACTTTCAGCTTTAAAAATGACCAGAAAGAGTAGTTTATATGACTTGTGTATTACGAATCACATGATCACTTTATATGAGAAGCAGAGTGAAATTTAAGTTGCACTCTGAAAACCCATTCCCTCCGCTAGGGCTGCTTTCTTTTTAATTTTCCGGATAAAAATTGCAATTGCGATTTAAAATGCAATAAAAAAAGTTTGATGTGTTTGTTTGTAGGGCTGCACAATTGAGCCATATTGATCTTCATATTGATATATAATAATAATAATTATCATTGTTATTATTATTATTATTAAATTTAAAATACTTTTATTTGAATAACACCTTTCATAAATAAAATGCAGCTCAAAGTGTTTCTCATGGGTGGCATATGAAAAATATAGATAAATTGTGATAAGAAAATAAAAAAATAAAGTGAATAATAATAATAATTATTATATAAAATTATTAAACTTGCTGTAAACATGCTGTAATAATTCACTGTAAAATATACTATTTAATAAATAATAACTATGTAATTATAATTATAAGATGCATTATAAATATAAATAAAAAATAGGAAAAATATAGAAAAATAGTAATAAGAAAATTTTTTAAAAAGTACAAATATTTGTAAAAAATTATATAAAAATGTTAAACTAAATAAGAAATTCATATTGCAATATTTCACTGTAAAATATAGACTGTAGCGAATCAGCTCATGGGGAAATATGAATAATTAATCATAACTAGTTATAATTAATTATAAATATTTAGATTCGCTGTAGATATTTACTTGACCTCTCAGGGTCAACTGATAAACAAAAACTAAAAAAGTACTGTAAAATTACAATACTAATGTTTACGTCAATTTCTTCATTTTCAGATGTTAAACAATCAAGCTTTTATTTGGAAAATGCTTGGCGGAAAATTTGATCATTAATTTTTTTTGGCTGAAAATGTAATAAACGCGCCAAGCCATTTGGTGATTTTGGAGTTATTTTGATTAATCGTGCAGCTCTCTCCTCCATTATAGCCCTCAAATCTTGTTTATGTCATAAAGACTTAGACAGCTTCGACCAGTCTTAAATATTAGACACCTATTTTTTCTGCAAGACTGGTCATAACTTTTTTAAGTCAGCTACATAAAAACGTAGATTGGTCTAATTTGAATTAAAAAAGTAAGACTGATTACCAGTTGGTTAACTGCTAGTTAGTCTTAACATGATGGCTCTGTTTATGCAACTGGCCCCAGGTTTGATGTCAGTGGACACAGTTTTGAATTAAATCAAGTGCAAACTCTGAGATTTATGCTCGAAGGGAAGATTTTCAGCATGAAATGGAAAGAAGTCATTCAGATGGGTTTGAGATAGGCTTGCCGCGATAGACGGTGCTGACAGTGAGACGGTTAAGCCGCAACACCTGTTATGTCACGATTGAGTTTATCCGAAAATCGTACGGAGGCAGTCACACACGACACGAATTTACTACGATTTTACAAACTCTGACGTAAGCATTACGTTTCGCGCCATTCATAAAAATATGGATTCTGAGGACGAAATAGTTTTCTTTGTGGCAGGCGGCTTGTGACGTCCAAAAAAAAAAAGACAAAGGACATGGCAAAGAGAATGGCTGAAAAGCATGGACTTTCTGTTCTTAAAGAACTCGAGGGAGTAGGCCATTTCTGAATTTCTGCTCGTTTTGCCGGAAATACAACAGGCATATTCATTCATAAAGCTGAACAGCAAATTTGACACATTCGGAATAACAAATAAAAAATAGAACTGTATAATTAAAATAAAATGATTATAGACTATATGATTTTTGTCATCTTCTGATTGGTCAACTTCAGATGGATCACCAAATCATCACGTTCAATCGCACATACGCCACGAATTTAAACTGACAGCATCCGATTTTTTTTGACATGTTTGAAAATTATCGGGAGGATGGGAGGTGCTCGTAACGTTTCGGATCGGCCCGTAATTCTTCTCACACGGTACGAGCCGCGACCATGCGAGCAACGTTTCTTATTTATTTGGTTATACATGTTTACTTAGCCTATTTCCAGTTTTGTATACCTATTTAAACTTTATGTAAGTTATTTGTTATTTTATATTAGGCATAGCCTGCCCTATAGCGTGGTGTATTTTTATTTGTTTTGTTAATAAAAGTTCTATGTTTTATATATAGGCTAAAGTGAGAGTGTCTCCCTATTGTTTGTAAACTGTCTCCTCTGAGAGCTGTGCTTGAGCCATTGAAATATAACAATATCATCCTCTTGTTTTGTAGTGCTGCGTTCTTCTTCTCATCAATCACGCCGCGCGTTTGTTCTCCGATCTGCTCCCCAACAATCGAATAGTCGTCTCGGTGTTCAATAGTAGAATTGCATCATGAAGAGGGCGACCCGTGACATCTTCACTTCCTCCGGCTCTGTTTGAGTGTGACTGACGGCTCTATCGCCGGATGTTGGGGACATGTTTTGTGCGTGATGTGTGAAGCGGCGTGCGACCGTTTCCTCTCGCTGTAACGTGACGCGACCTTTGACTCGTAGCTCATCAATTTTAGGCCGCTGTCAGTGATCTGACAAGAGATCCCGACACCTGCCACAGCGGGACGAGGGCTTGTGTGTGTGAAACACCCGAGGAAGGACGCTCTGAATGTCAACGAGATGATGAGATTTCTGTTTGTGTGCATCTGTGTTAGGATAGGACAATATTTGGCCGAGATGCAACTGTTTGAATATCTGGAATCTGAGGGTGCAAAAAAATCTAAATATTGAGAAAATCGCCTTTAAAGTTGTCCAAATGAAGTTCTTAGCAATGCACATTACTAATCAAAATTTTTATTTTAATATATTTACAGTAGGAAATTAACAAAATATCTTCATGGAACATGATCTTTACTTAATATCCTAATGATTTTTGGCATAAAAGTAAAATCAATAATTTGGACCCATACAATGTATTTTTGGCTATTACTACAAATATACCCCAG
>NW_015626386.1:229786-235403 GCF_001515625.1 Sinocyclocheilus rhinocerous
TATGAGTATACTATATACTATAGTATATATAATAATGTTTAGAATTAATATAATTTAGAATTGTTATAATTATTATAAATTATAATTATTATTTTATTATTATTTATTAGTCAATTTATCTTTTTCTTTATTCATTTTATTCCCTTTATTAGTTCTTCTTTTTAAATATTTTTAATTTACATTTCATTTTCATTTTTCATTATTATTTACTCATTATTTTTCTTTATTTGAAATGTTTCTTTTTTATATTTTCCATATTTATTTTCTATTCATTTTCTTGCTAATTCCTATTTTTCTCTATTTTTAAATGCCTTCCTGGGAAGCACTTTGTGCTGTGTTTTATGTATGAAAGGAGCTATACAATTATAATTGTAAAATAAAATAATAAAATAAAATGTATTATTATTATTATTATTATTATTATTATTAAAGCAATTATTAATATAACTGATTTGCTATAGTGATAAACAGCAGTATTTAATTGAAAATTCATTTGTTACAAAAAATGTAAAGTATCCTGAGAATCAAGTGAATTGATTATTTGAAACTTTTTTATATATATATAAAAAACAAACACATTTACTAAAATTACTTTGTCAGCACTACATGCCACATTCTAGGAGAGTGTTTTTGATGATTTCATTATGACTTTAAAAACAACAACAACAACAAAAACCTGCAATAGATTTTGTTGCACTAAACTGCAACTTGTTGGGAAAAGTAGCTTTTTAGTAGCTCTGATGCTCAGCTAATGAGGTTTGAGGTCATTACGTCTAAATATCATAATTCATATCTAAACCACATTTTCCAAAATACGTTTCTCAGGTTGTTGTGTTCCTCTTCTGACCCATTGATCCATCTGAAGTTAATGCTGATAAATGCGAATCCTCTCAGACGTTTGTGAGGATGCATCACTCAAATGAAGCACTGAATCAAATTTAGACTGACATCAGGAAGAAATTAGTATGCAGCATAATGGGTAATTGGGACGGGGCCTGTGTTTGTGTGCGCTGGCATTACGTCCGCATGACTTGCTGTAATTGTCTCTGGCTGGTTTATTCACCCCAAATATAGTGAAAAATATTTAATAATAATAATTAATATTATTATTATTATTGTTGTTAATTGTTAAAAGTTATAGTGTTTTATAGTATAATAATAATAATAATAATAATAATAAATTGCTTACAGTAAATATCAGTAAAACCAATTATCGGACAGTCCATTTATTTCTGATTATTATTATTATATTTTATTTTATAGTATAATAATAATAACAATGATAATGATAATAATAATAAGTAATTTGCTTTCAGTACATATCAGTAACACTGATTATCGGTTTCCCCCTCCAAGTGTTTTTAGCAGCCAGATAAACCACCTCGGTCTTTAACCGCAGATATTTAAGCAGTTTTCTTAATAGGATATCGGTTTTATAATATCATATCTAGAGTGACCAACTAATACTTATTCATAGGTTTACATCCAATACTTTAAACTGTGGTTTGAAATGATTACTTTTATGCAAAGTTGATAAACTTCCTTGTCATTTATGTTCTCAATTTGAAAATATTTGACTTTGTCTATTAATTTTGCTTGTTGTTAATATTATAGTTGCTGTTGTTATTATTATAAAAAAGCATGCTATATTGTAATGTTGCGATATGAAAATGAAAGTAAAAAAAAAAAAACGGGAGTAAAACATTAAATAAATATCGGTTATCCGACATATATAAATAATCGGTATCGGTTATAAAAAAACAATATTAGTCGATCTCCAATTCCCAACCGCTTATGCTTAAATGGCTCAT
Organism: Sinocyclocheilus rhinocerous; assembly: GCF_001515625.1. Classification (NCBI taxonomy): domain Eukaryota; kingdom Metazoa; phylum Chordata; class Actinopteri; order Cypriniformes; family Cyprinidae; genus Sinocyclocheilus; species Sinocyclocheilus rhinocerous. Next base: position 231,598 of record NW_015626386.1, read on the forward strand.
TTATATTGTAAGTGTTTCACAGTCAGAAACAGTCCTGAAATTGCACGCTTCATTGACTGGATGATGAGTGTCTCATTTGCATACTTGTTTAAATGAATGATGATTCTGTATTTGGGAGATTGTGTCTGTGAGCAACAGGTTGTGTGCTGAAGGAAATGTGTGCTGCCAGTAATCAGATTGGAATCTAAATGTAAATGAATGTGTAATGCTGGTGAGCCAAACTTCCTGTTCCTGTATCTGAGGACGCTATCATGACATTTGCATTCAGACCCATGGTGTTTTACAAAACATGCTACAGTACTCTGGTACTGTTTTGTTTTTTTTTAAACTGTAATTTTGTAATGTTGTGTTTGTTTTACTGTTATAAACATGTCATGCTTTTGAAGAGCATCCAGCATCTGATGTCTGATCTTGCATCTGTCCACATCTCTATCTCTATGATTGCTTTGCTTCAAATTTGACACATTGTTATTTCCGCTGTTGCGTGTGTGTGTTCATTGTGAGTGTGTGAACAGAGGCAGATTCGCTGCAGTTAATGTCCACTTGAGTGTTTTATGATTGACAATCATAAAATGTTATTAATGTTAATGTTATTAAAGTCTCTAAAACAGGCAATTAAAGCCACTGATTGAAAACTGCACAAATTGTTTATTGTTTTATGTAACATAACATATTGAGTTTTTTTTATAAATTAATGTTTAAATATATATATATTGCATAAAGCAAAACATAAATGGCTTATAATAAAGCACTTATAATAAAAAACAAATAATATAATATTATAACAATTAATAAATAAATTATATAATGTATTATAGATATATAAAATATATTTACAAATAGTGATGTGTGATATTTAGCTGCATTTATTTTTTTTTTATTTTTTTTTGTTGTGCTTTTTTGTTTAGCTTCAGTTGACAAACCGGACAGTGTTTACTGTTTCTTCAGTAGATGAAGATGCATAACTGTTCATTGCTTTTCAAATGTAAATAATAATCAACTTGATAATGTTTTTTAAAAAGCAGTGCTAATATTTTAAAGATTTGATATATAGTGCATCCTGAGAAATTTAGTTTCAGCTGACATTCTGGACAATGTTGTATTGTTTCTTAAGTAGATAAAGATGGATAACTGCTTAATGCTTTGGAAATATAGTTTAGAATTGATATGATTTTAATATCTGACCAATGGCAATAATATTTAGCATCATATCGGTTAAAAATCAGTGCTAGTATTTTATAGATTGTGCATCCTCTGTTTATATGTTGTCATTTATGCTCTCATGTGTTCTGTCTCTGTGTATTTCCACTCTTTAACATTCATCCGTCCATCTGTTCAGTGTGTGACTCCATGATAACCCTCTCCTCATCTCTGTGTCTCTCTTCAGCCGGTGGCTTTTATAATTCTCTCTGAAGGACGGATCTTCAGGTGTAGTCGAGCGTCGTGGGAGAGTTACAGGTCAGAAATCCCTCCTCTGTCCCGTGTGCTTTGGGGCTTTCGCTCGCTCTCATTGGCTGAGCTGCATGCGATGACATCACTGCATGAACCCCGACGGTCGCATTTTAAACCTGCATGTTTCTTTTTCCTCATTTTGATCTTTTGCTTGAGTTGGAAATCCTGCTCGTCCATCCCAAGTGATTTTTTTTTTCTCCTTGGTTGTGTTCAGATTTCTTTCCCCCACTTTTCCTGCAGTTTGCCTTCTTTTCTTCATTCGCAAAAGTCCACAGAGTGCGTTTGTTTAATCTTTTCTTTCTGGCTTCGTGGTTCTTTGCCTTTTATTCCATGTTGTAAGTTTGGGTTTGTTTTTGTGAGGCCTCAGATTCCTCTGTCTCTCTCTCTCTCTCCTCTCATATATCCAGCTTGTGCTTGATTACTATAATAAAGTGACATTATTGTGTTTTTGATGAGTTAACCAATACTGTGCTAACAACAGTGTTATTTTACTATCATTAGATAGCATTATAGTTTTTTTTTTAATGTTTTTACTTTTATAATTACCTTTTTCACTTTAATTTTGGTTAGATTTACTTTTTTTTTTTTTTCAAATGTCTATAATTTTTTATTTATTTCAGTATTAGTTATTTTAGCGCATTAAGTTCAACTAAATAAAAATAAATAAATGTTGCTTTGACATACAGCTGACATAGTTTAATTCTTTAATAATTTATTTTAATTTTTTGTCATAAAAATGTTTTTTTATGGTTTTAGTTTTAACTATAATAATCCTGGCTTACAGCTTTATTAATTAATAAATGTATTGATTTATTTGATTGATTGATTTATATATTTTATATCATTTATTTTTATTAAATATTTATATTTAATTTATTTTATTTTATGATTTAAATTATTTTATGTAGATGTTTTTATTTATTTATATTTATATTTAATTATGTAAGTTTATATTTAATTTTATATTCAATTTATTTATATTGAATTTAAATGTATTTTATATTTATATTGTTTTTATTAAAAATTTATATTGAATTTATTTTATTTTGTGTATTTTAATTATTTTATTAAATTGTATTTATTTATTTACTTATATGCATTTATTTTATTTTATTTTTTTATTTACATCTCTTAAAGAACATATGAGTTGTATTTTCCATGTAAAACTGCCACAGTGTTGAGGTTTTCTGAATGGTTGCTAGGGTGTTGCTAGGTATTTTCTTCCAGTCTAGCATGAAAAGATTCCTTCACCCTCATGGTCTTCTGGTCTCTAGATATGGCTCGGGTCCTTCAATATGCTTCTGTGGGATTTAAAAAAAATCAGTTTTCTGGTCCAGCAGCCAAAAATAGTGCTATCTGATTGCTTCGGGAAAGCACAAGCACACCTCAGCTCAACATAATCACCAGGTCTGGATTGGAGTCTCTCACCCAGCTCATGTTGTGGATCTGAGATAAGAGAGATTTGCAGCACATTCTTCAGTGTAACTTGATCCAGAGTTCAAAGTGATTTGTTGTGTTCATCTGAGCGATCTATAATGCTCATGGGGTAGTTTATTGTTAGTGGGATGTGAGTATTTAAACTGACGGACGGTTCTTGGCCAGAATTTGGTGCATTGTGTGTCGTCAGGAGTCTGGAATGAAACGTATCAGTGTCTGGCTGTCAAAATGAGCATTTACTCTCATGTTTGCCAAGTCCCAGGCGAACACTGTGGAGGTGCTGGAAGAGCCGGAGGATGCTGGGAGTTTTCACAAAAGAGCCCAGAATGGCTTTTTGTCCATCCTGAACCTTAAATCCGAGCGTGAAATCGCTGCCATGCTAAAGATGGTGCCGCATTACAATACTGAGCATGGAGTGTGACAGTGAAGAGCGTCATGGGGTTTTACTCTTGTTTTAAAGACTCGTCGGGGCAGAAAAAGGCACCTTAATTAACAGGAAACAGAATGATGTATCGTACAATGAAACCGCTGCGTTTATGTAGCTGCTTCAGCGCGGCCCGCCGTGAGGGGCTTTATTCACTGTCAACTCTGTGTGAGAGACTGTTTTTATTTTATTGAGATTTTGTTTTATTGCCTGCAATGGTGTTCAATTTCATTTGAAGTCTTCTTAATTTAAAAAGGGTCATTCTAAACATTTGTGGCATTTATGTTTCTCCATATATAATTTTGTTAAGGTTTCATGCCTAAATAACAGTCATAATTTAGTTTTTGTGAACTTTTTTTTTTATCCTCACTGACTCTTTGAATTAGGCTATTTATATATAAATATACATGTATTATTATTATTATATACAGTCTATTTTATATAAATACATATAAATATAAGAATATATATATGAAAATAAAAATGAAATAAA
>NW_015626386.1:235470-250660 GCF_001515625.1 Sinocyclocheilus rhinocerous
TATATATATATATATATATATACACATTACATTACAATGAAATTAAAATGAAAATATAAAGGAAATTAAATTGAAAATGTTATATATTATTAGATTATATATATATCATTATATTCATTATGTAGATATATTTGTTATTTTATATTATTTATTTGTATCATAAATATATATAACAATGAAAATAAAAATGCATTTATATATAAATACAATTTATATATATTTTAAGTTTTAATATTAATTTGTAATATGCTAATGTTTTTTAAACAAATAATGTATAAATACATTTTATATATATAAAATATACTGCATTGAAATATATTGAATTGTGACGTGTCACAATGTGCATCGTTTAGTTTCACAAGCAGTCGTTTCTGTAGCTAATTTTCAGTAAATAATCAGTGTAGACTGGATAGAAAGTTGTGGATGTGAGATTATGTAACGGTAAACAAGGCTCTTTTGTTATAAAACGGTAAGAAAAATCCTGTTTTGCATGACCTGAGAGCGGTGAATCCAGAATCTGTTGACAGAAACCAAATCTTTATGTTGGTTTGAGTTTTTGTCAGTCTGTTGTATTGCTGTTCATCCAAAACTCTTCCAGTCTGTTGAATTGCTCGTGTCGTGAGGAAGGACGGGCCGTAATATAACCCACCACTAAACCTGATCGCCCACTGTGTGTGAGATTTATTTATATTCAGAGAGAAACTGAAGATTCCTGCTTATGTGGAGACACACACACACACACACACACACACACAGTGTTAATGATCCCCACCACGAAATGTTCCTATGATGTCGTAAAAGAACCTTTAAGTTCCTATGATGTCGTAAATGATCATTTAATGCCATAAAAGAACCTTTAAGTTCCTATGATGTCATAAAATAACCTTTAAAGGTGGGGTATGTATTTTTTCAAAAACGCTTTAGAAAACTGAGTCGAGCCGAGTACCAAAACAAACTTGTAGCCAATCAGCAGTAAGGGGCGTGTCTACTCATGAGGAGCTATCAAAATAGAGGCGAGACCCTTTTGGGGTAGGGCTGTGTTTGTTTTGGTGATTTGAAATATCAACATTGGCTACCAGAAATCACTTACCCCACCTTTAAATTCCAATGATGGCATAAAAGAACTTAAAGGTTAAAGTTCTTTTATGAAGAACTTAAATTATAGGAACTTAAAGGTTTCTTTCATAGCATTAAAGGTTCTTTAATGACATAAAAGCTTAATATCATCATAGGAACTTAACGTTTCTTTATCAATCGTAGAAACGTAGGTTCTCTTATAGCATCTTGGCAATTTAAAAGGTTCTTTTAAAAAGCTTCTCTTATGTCATCAATCTATAAAACCCGTTTTTGGAAGCTTTATTTTTAAGAGTTTAGACACGCAGATGTTGAAAATGAAGTTTTTCATTTGACTCTTTTGATGGAGCAGCAGAGGTAGTTATTATATTTTACAGCGCAGTGACAAGAGTGTGTGTGTGTGTGTGTGTTTATCCTCTTAAATGCACCTCACTTTCCTCACATGTCATTTCTGCTCCGTCCTGCAGCTCATGAAGAGCGTGTGTATTTTAAAGGTCTCCGTAGCTCTGCCTAAATATAAGTTTTTACAGGGACTGACCCTTCATCAGGCTTCGGTGTGGTCACGTCAGCGCTGCACAGATGGACGGCTGTAATTACATGTGAAGCAGCTATTTTCTGTCCTTTGCATTGGGTTTCCATTACCTACAGTTTCTGTCCTGAAGTTATTTAAGGCATGACCGTAGCTGTGCTGCAGCTAGTTTTATTTAGAAAGATATTGTAAAGCTTTTTGCAGCTTTATATACATACGGTGGCCCCAAAAAGTATTTAGATGCTTAAAATGTCTTAAAAAGTTAAATGCGTTTAGCATTGTTTTTTCCTGTTGTTCATGTGAACTGATAGGTAGTTCAACAAGTGTTTTTTGTAGTTTCATTGCATGGGGCATTAATTGCACGCTGCCGCTCCACAGGGCCGTGATGTAATTAAAGATTCTGATGCCAAACCACCGCAGTGTTTCTGGGGAGTTTTGTCAGTAACTGTATTCTGCTGTGGTTACAGGACTGTAAATGTGCAGATATGTTTCTATGTCAACATGCAGTTGCATGCAAAATGCAAGTGCATTTGCAACCAATTTTACTTCAGAAATGTGAATGCAGTTTTGATCATACATAAAATTATTAAATACCTTAAATTACATTATACATGACATTATTTCATCCAAATGCCAAATGACATTTTTACTAAAAATAGTAAATAATGTTTTTTATTTTGTAAGTATGCAATGTAGCGAGGTCATGTGACAACAATATAGCATACTACAGTTTGAAATGCTCATAATTATGGATTACATTTATATTAGCAATGTAGTGCTGTGTGTATGTGTGTGTGCTATATAAAATTATTTATTAAAATATGTGTATATTAAATTATATTACAATATAAAATTATAAATTAAATTACTTTATATATCTATATTATTTTTATTATGTTTTTATTTATTATTTTATTAATGTATTTAGCAATAAATGCATTTATTTATATATATATATATATATACACACACACACACATTCAAGGGAATGAGCTGATGAAATATATACCTTGAACATATACCTTTATTCAACATAAGTTGCTTTGGATAAAAGCATCTGCTAAATGAAAAGTTGGGCATCAAATGCACAAGATAAAGGTTTCTTTTTCTTTCTTTCTTTTTCTTTCTTTATTTTAAATTTTTGGAGAGATGAGTGGATGGGTTAAGGATGAAAGACAAACTCTCAGACTCTCAGAAAGGAGCAACAAACCTAAAGAACACACACAGGCTCTTGAAGCACGAGAGGATGCAGAGAAAGAGAGGGATTGTGGGAGCTGTCAGCGGGCGTAGTGGGAAAGCTGATTCTGGCAGAAAAGCGTTGTGGGTCGCCAGAGCGAGAGGAGGGACACAGTTGGCAGGCGCTAAATGTTTGAGAGCGGACACATGCTTGCCCAGTTGGCAGGATGCCACCCTTTAAACCCAGCCTGCGTTGCTGAGGCCGTGCGTGCGGCGGACACCAAACAGGTGCTGCACATACTGTAGGCATCAAGAGTATTAATACAGGACAAGTGGACTGTGTTTGAAATAGCATGCAAGCATACTGTTCATGAAATACTGTGTCCCTGTAGCTAATGAACCGGAGGCGATGTCAACCACAGGTTTTAATCTCCTCTTTGACTCATCATTTAACCAGACTTCCAGAGATTTATACACAAAATTGTGCTGAAAATGCAAAATAACTGGATGCAGCATGCAAAACTGTCACATGACCTCCCTACGTTGCATGTGTAATCATTTCATACTGCATACTTTTGCATATTATTTTTTTTAAATAATAGGTGGAATGCATACTGTACTGTCAATGTGCAGTATTACATACTAGACATTATTTCATCACAATACAAAAAACGAAATAAAACATTTAATTTTGTAAATCACAAGCGGCACGATTACACATGCAATGTAGTGATGTCAACAATGTTAATAATTATGGTATACATTTATATTAGCAATGTGTGTAACAATTTAAGTTATATGAAAAAATGTATTGTTATATTCATATTCATATTATATATTATATTACTTGCATTATATTATATTTCTATTAATTATTATACTAACCTAGTATTTATTTTATTTATATACATGATTATACATTTTAACAGTGCATATATATTTTTATTATATAATGTTTATATATGTAATTACGATTATTTTACGATAATTACGATTATATTGTATATATTTAAAATATTATATACATTTTATATACACAGACACATGCATATAAATGTAAATTTTGTGATATAAAATTGTTGTTAAATTATAAGAATATAAATGTAGAAATTTCTATTTTTTATGTAGTACGTTTTTTCATCATTTTATATTTATATAAATATAATTGTGTGTGTGTTTTCAATTTTTTTGTTTCGTACGTGAGTAAGTTTTTTCGTAATTTTATATTCACAACCACATTCATGTTCCTGATTTTAGAAAATGTCATGCATATAAATCTGCATACTATTACAGTATACATACTTCATATTGCAGATAGAGTATTAGTATGTTTTTCCATACACACTCACTCATTTTGATCGATTTGGATCACGGTAGAACCGACTCCGTGTTCAGTTAATCAGGTCTGACATGTGAATGAAGCTTTCTGGGAAAGTGCAGTGTGTGAGAGGCCATGTCATGCGCTCACACACACACACACACACACACACTCAGGCCCAGTCTTTGTTGATTGTTTACTGTGTGTGTGTAATTCTCTCCTCACACACACAACAGGCTCTTTGTGTTTGCGTGAGCTCCTTCAGCAGACCCTCGTGTTGGGGACTTTGGCTTCAACAGCACATTTCTGTACATTAAGGGTCATTGGGTTTGTGTGTGTGTGTTTGTGTGTGTGTGTGTTTCCACCCTGAGGCTGTAAAAACTCACCTGCCTGTTCATCAACGATTGTTATTTCTTGATTTCCAGTGCATCATTCACTGGTGTTGCTGTCCTGGAGGTTCTGTCCAAACATTTTTTTTTTTCTGATGTCTACAGCCACAATGTGTGTACAACAGCTAAAGTGGTCATATTCAGTACTTTTGTTGAGTTTTTCCCCTTGAAGTGAGTTTATAATGTTAGTCAAGGTTTCTGGCACCAAGAACAGTCAGGACATGTGACAGTGTCATGTTGTCAATGTTGATTCACTACAACAGTCAAATTAAGATCAAATCAGTTGAAATTAAATACTTTTTCTGCAGAACCTCATTGGTATTTTGAATGGAAATGTATAAATATTATATAATTATTTTAGGACTGTAATAAAAAAAAGAATAATATTGCACAGTCAATATTGCTACTACTGCATACAATATACATATGGTTAGAAACAAACAAGGAAGGCAGAGCCTATAAACATTGAGTTGGATGTTATTCAACAATTATATTTAAATATATTTGATTTGATTATTAATACCAGCTTACAGTCATCGTCAGGCAGTGATTTCATAAGTTATATAGGTTATTGAACAGTGGTTTCTGTATTTTTTTAGTTTAGTTTAGTCAGAAGAACAGTCTGTTGATGTTCCCCTTTTAAAAGCACTGTGTGTATTTTTTCTTTTTTTTGTTTCTTGTTAAATCTATGTTCTAAGGATTTGGTAAGCTTCTTCTCTCATGTTATAAGTTTTTCTCTCTCCGATCAGAACGAAAGAAATGAAGCAGATGTATCTGAGGAGCCGATATAAGCTGTGAATCGAAGTTTGTAGTCTGTCTTTGCTTGGGGCCGTTTAGTGTTTTCTGTGATGGTCACCTGTTGAAATGATGTTCCGTTGAGTTTCCTGTGTCTTATTATTACATTCCGCTCTCTTCACTCCATTTGTTTTCTTTTCTGTCTTCGAATGCACTTTTGCTCCACTGAACAATAAAGGGCAGCACGTATGTTAATCATTTGTAGGAATTTGAAAAAGCTTTTGCTGAACACCTGCCGAGCATATGAACATATCAGCTACCAATACTAATGCATTTCATTTGAACAGATTGAAGATCAGAGAGAAGTGTTCTCCTGACTTTTATGGTTTTAATTTTTATATACTGTATATGTTTATATGTGTAAAATATTTGAAAATTAACAAGTATGTTAAATAAAAAATAATACAAAATGTTCAAAATAAATACAAAATATATAAAATAAATAAATAAAAAATAAATAAATAAATATCTTTTAAATGTGTAAAGTTCAAGATAAGGAAAATGTGTTTAAAATAGCAAATAAATTAGATAAAAATAATAGAATTTAAATAAAATACATAAAAATAAATAAATATATAAAATAAATGTTAAAAAATAATAATAAATATATTTTTAAATGTGTAAAGTTCAAGTTTTGCAAAGTCAAGTAAAATATATTTAAAAACAATCAAATTAAAATAAAATGCATAAAAAATAATAAAATAGAAAATAAATAAAATATATATTTTTTTAAATATTCAAAAAAGATATATATATTTTTTAAATATTCAGTTCAATATTCACAAAGTCATGTAAAATGAGTTTAAAATATACATATATATTGAATAAAAAATTAAATACATTTTATATATATACAGTGGGTACGGAAAGTATTCAGACCCCCTTAAATTTTTCACTCTTTGTTATATTGCAGCCATTTTATCGCGACAGCCCTATATATATATATGTGTATATATATTTAAAATTCAAGATCCATAAAGTCAAGTAAGCTTTAATTGTGTTTCAGAGCTGCTTTTGTCAATCAGCGATTCCTTATTGACTGATTTTGGATTGAAATAACACGTAGTCGACCATCACTATTACTATTGTTCACACTCAGGTAGAGAGTTTAGCAGTCTAATAATAAAGTCTTGAACTTTGGTCTGCATTTCATCAGCAACCTCCTAGCAACACCCTAGCAACTGCATAGCAACACCCTGGCAACCACCGACAACACTTGTGCAAAATGGCGGGAACTTTTGCACAGGCAAACGCCACACACGTTGTTTTAAAAAATGCAAAAATCTAGTTTTACGTGTCTCTGTAAGCAGATACAGGCCGTGAGTCTAAAGTGACAGATCGGCGTGGAAAATCTAGAGACTTTAAATCTGGGTTGTCATGGAAACCATTATCTCGGTTTTCTGTCCCCAGGCTGTGCTGTCATATTACACGTCCCATGGTTTCGCTTCCCTGTGGGCACAGATATCAGTTCAGGGGAATTCCTGCAAAACCAACAGGTCCGAAACCAGTTAAAAGTCATCGTCGGGCAGTGACGTCAGAAGGTGGTTTCTCTGTTTTTTGAAGTTGAAGTGTGCAGGACGTGTTGTTTTTAGCACACGGGACAGTATCACATGCTATGCTAACAGGCCGCCGCTGATAGAGGGATGTTTGGGCTTTATCTCACTCACCGATGCTAATTTTGGTTGCTGGTCATTGCATTTCTCTTCTCTCCTTCCAACAGCGGCTGTTTGGCCTGAAGCTGCGGTCATTCGATATGAACGTTACGCAAACTCTGCTTAACTGCTCTTTACTCACAGCAAAGCGTATTTACTGTGAATGAATACAAATATTACAGTTTACCCAAAGAGGCACGATATTAAACTTACATTGAATAAACTTACATTATAATATTTAGTTTTTCTGCAATATATATATATGAAAAAACAGGAACATTCACCAGATGACTTAAAAGTAAATAGAAAATAAAAATAATTAAAAAAAAGATGAAACATATTTTGACTCTAAAGACTTTGTTTGAGTGTGAACCATTGTTTTAGGGCTGAACAATTGAGAAAAACCTGCTTATATTTGTTATAAGAACCAAGTGAAATCTAAATTTCAGTAACTATAAAGTGAACAAAGTTTAAAAAATCTTCAAAATTGGCATTCTCGCCATTTTTGACCCATTCAATATGACTATAAAATAATAAGTATGATTTTTACTGTGATTATTATTAAATAAAATATTAAACAAAATAGGAAATATAATTTAATAATATATTTTTTATTATTTATTTTATTATAAAATAAAACATTAAACAAAACAAGTTTAATAAATATTTATTTATTTTTTAAATTGTAAATCAGTGTCTGTCAGTGATACTATCTGATTACCTGATCCTTATTATAATTGTTTCAATTTTAAATGTAAATTAGGTTCTTTTTGTACCTTCAGTATTTTTAAAGATGGCAGATTGAGGATTAATTTCTGATATATGTAATATTAAAACATATCGCCCATTGTAATCAATGGTTCCCTGTTTTGAAAAGCAAAATAAAGATTTTAAATATATATATATATATATAATTTTATTTTAAAGCACAGCTGTAAAATTACAATACTAATATTTATATTAATTGTATATCATTTTTATTTGATATGAATTTATATACAAATTACAATACTAATAATTTGTTAATTTTGTTTTCATACGTTAAGCAGTGGAGCTTTTATTTTGGCGGTTTTCCATCAATCAAATAAATGTAAATAAATGAACACAGCGACAGACTTCACTCAGACTTCTATTTATTTAATGAAATCACAGCCTTTGTGATTTGATAATCACATTGCAGCCCAAATTCTGTCATCTTTGGATCAATTATGAAGTTTTGTAATACATTTTTTTTTAATACTCTAAAGTATCGTATTAATACCATAGTGCATGAATATGGTAATTATAGAGCACCTAGGTATCATCATTCACGTCCATTGTATGGAAGTGAGCAGTATGAATATGATATGTATATTCATTCTGGTGAACTGTGATGCCATATTTAATAAAACCTGTCGGATGACTAACCGATGACATGTGTCAGTTTGATCATGCATAATTCCTTTTTCTTGTTCTCTTCTCTTTCTGTCTGTCTGTCGCTCTCACAGAGGAAACATCACGCTGCCGAAGATCCCCGAGTCTAACATGGCTCTGAGCGTGTTAGGCGTGTTTCTGGGATTGCTTCTGGAAGTTTCCACACACGGACCCTCCAGCGTTCCCAGAAGCTCATGGAGGCACGACGGTGAGTGAAGGGTTAAAGTTTTATGTCAAAAAATGTAATGGGTGTGAAACACGTGTTTGCTGATGCTATATGCTATTTATACGTCTAACTTTCTGTGCTTGTAAAACATGCTATTTTTTAACATTGATAATCAGCATATTAGAATGATTTCTGAAGATCATGTGACACTGAAGACTGGAGTAAATGATGCTGAAAATTCAGCTGCGCATCACAGAAATAAATGACATTTTAAGAAAACGGCTTTTTTAAAATGAAATTATATATTGCATTATTATTGTATTTTTGATCCAATAAATGCAGCCTTGAGCGTAAAAGTCTCCTTTCAAAAACATTTATAAAACTGACAACCCCAAACTTTTGAACAGTATACAGTACAGCAGCACAGGAAGTGACATGTGTGGTGTTTTTAACACAAATAGCATCAGCACATACAGGCGTCCCGTCAGGGCTTCGGTTTGCAGCGTCTCTTGGGTCTCTGCCAAAAACACTGGCAACCAGAGAGCCGCAAGTATGTAGCACACACACACACACACACGCCCAGCCGGCAGCCAAACACAAACTGAAGTGTGCCAGTGACACATAAATCATCATCTATGAATGCATGTGCTCAAATATACTACTACATGCAGTGTATAAATATAATTGTTCAAGAAATACAATCACTTCATTTTGGGTTGGTTATTTGTGTTCTCCAGAAGAGGCTCTTTAACTTCTTCACTTTCTTAATACATGATATTGAATGCTGATTAATGTTCATTTAATGGCAATAATAACAGAAAGGATAGATTTAAAAAAGAAGCATTGACATTGGCTCCTGTGGAGATGCTTCTGCTGAGCTGACGTTGAAGGACAAACACACTTTTGGATGGAGATGTTAGCGTTTTATTGTGCTGAAGATGAAATGAATGACTCATGCCGCTTTATTTGGAGCAGTAAATCATCTGCTGCTGCTTTCACAGAGTTCAGGATCTCCTCTGGAAGAGATTCCGGCTGGAGAGTTCTATTTTTTACTGCTCTGAATACTCTTTTGAAAGTTTATTTCATTTCGTGTATTCATTCGGCAGACATAAATAGAGATGCAAATATTCCAGATCTATAAATCATTTTCTTGCTTCTCCAGAAAATGTTCCACATCTTTATTATATCCACAAAAATATGGAAAGATTTGGAATAATTAAGATTTGTAATGTTTTGAAAGAAGTCTCTTCTGCTCACCAAGGCTGTTTATTTGATCCAAAATACAGTAAAAATTGTGAAATATTTTTACAATTTAAAATAACTGCTTTCCATGTGAATATCTGTTAAACTGTAATTTATTCCTGTGATTTTCAGCATCATTACTCCAGTCTTCAGTGTCACATGATCTTCAGAAATCATTCTAAGATGCTCATTTGCTGCTCAAGAAACGTTTCTGATTATCATCAATGTTGAAAACAGTTGTGCTGCCCAATATTTTTTGTTGAAACCATGATATGTTTTATTCTTCAGGATTCACAGATGAACAGAAAGTTCAAAAGAACAGCATTTATTTGAAATACAAATCTTTTGTAACATTATAAATGTCTTTACTGGCACTTTAGATCAATGTAATGCATCCTAGATTAATAAAAAAAAAAAATTTTAACTTTTGAATGGTAGTGCATTACAGTTTCCACAAAGCATGAAGCAGCACAACTGTTTTCAACATTGATAATACGGTAATCAGAAATGTTTTTTGAGCAGCAAATGATTTCTGAAGGATCATGTGACACTGAGGACTGGAGTAATGATGCTGAAAATCATAGGAATAAATTACATTTTAACATTGATTCACATAAAAAGCAGTTATTTGACATTGTAAAAATATTTCACAATTTTTACTGTATTTTTGATCAAATAAATGCAGCCTTGGTGAGCAGAAGAGACTTCTTTCAAAACATTAAACATTTTAAAATCCAAACTATACATAAACATTCTTCAGACTTGCTTTCCAGATGTTTTTCTCTTTGAATGTGTGCTCTGATGTGAGCTGTGTGTGTGTGTGTGTGTGTGTGTGTGTTTGTAGATGTGGATCTGCTGGAGTTCTGGGCGCCGGATGTGTTCAACTACACGACTCTCCTGCTGAGCGAGGAGCGCGGCGTGCTGTACGTCGGCGCTCGAGAGGCCGTCTATGAGCTCAACATGAGCAACGTGTCAATCAAGAGTAACCAGGTGAGAGTTATTACAGGCGTCTGATTCCTGAGACAGCTGAAATCTCTTTTAAAGACTCTCACAGTGCACAGTTTTCCCCTGGTGTGATGCTGTATTGACTCTGTTCTGTTTCAGCTGCTGTGGAAAGTTCCAGAGAGCGACATGTCGATGTGTATTTTAAAGGGGAAATCTAAAGAGGTAATGTGGAAAAACAGACTCAAATTGACCTTAATCTGATTATTCTGCCACTGACGGTGGATTCTTTGTAAATATTTGATCCAGAAGGTGTTTTTTGATCTGTAACTGAAATGTTTTTGTGCTCGTGTGACAGACGGACTGTCGGAACTACATTCGAGTTTTGCAAGTGCTGGATGAAGACAGTCTGTATGTGTGCGGGACTCACGCCTTTCAACCTCTCTGTGATTATCTGGTGTGTGCATAAACCTTTCAAACATTTCAAGTGTCAGCCAAACTTGCCAACAAACACTCATCTTTATAAGATTGCATCCACTTTTTTTTTTTTTTAGCATTTTCAATAAATCTTTCAAGAAAGTGTTTTAAATCGTGAACTGAAGCAACCAACTCCCAGATGAATTACACTATAACATGTTGGATATAATTTGAGGCAAATAAGTATTTGAAAAATGAAAAAAAAAAAAACTTGTGTGAATTTGGTCACATAAAGCATTAGGAATGACTTCAGCTATTAAATACAGTTTTTTTTTTTTTTATTAAGTTTAAATGACACTGATTCATGGCTTCTACAGAAGAATATATAATCATTTTACATCTGAGCTAATAAATCACTTTCTCTGTGTTCCAGTGTTATTTTAGTATCATTAATATACTATTATAATATTTTGCATGTTTTTATATTTATATAATTTTTATTTTAGTTTAAGTTTTAGTTGTTTTGTTATGCACTTTTGTTATTTTTATTACTATCTTTTAATATTTTTATTTTTATTTCAGTTTTAGTAATATTATTACTTAAACTTACACTTGTTTCAATTATTTGCCATGGCAAAATCTTAAAGTTTATGTATTATTATTATTATTATTATTATTATTATTTTACAATTTCAATCTAATATTTAATTTAAATATTTATTTTTGAAACTATTTTTAAGTTATAGTAAATATTTAGATGATTTTTTTTAAACAATTTATTTGTTTTGGTTTTAGTTAATTACAACAATACTGCTTGCATTTTTAAATTTTGGAACTACTTGTTCCACTATAGATTTAAACACAAACGCTTTGTTACCAATTTCAAACTATGTGACATTTTGGTTTGTCAGAACTTCCCTGATATTTTGATTACAATGGCTCTGAATACTGCATTTCTGAATATTAATACAATAGTTTCCTCTTTCTGTCGCCATGAAGTCGGATTGTGTGATCATGTGACTCTGTAATCTGAACTTTATATCTGTTCTGTTTCTTATTTTGCTTTTGCATCCTAATAAAACTCAAACTTTGAGATGCATCTTCATGTCTTACTGTCTCATTTCTCTTCAGTCGCTGCAGGGTTTCCGTTTGCAGGACAGAGCAGAGGACGGCAGGGGGAAATGTTCCTTCGACCCGGCCCAGAGCTTCACCACTGTGATGGTTGGTGAGTTAACACACCAAACCACATCTGCAGGACAGTCTCAGTGTTTGTCTGCTGTCTGTCCAGTAGTACTGACTGGTTAACTGCTTGTTTGTTGTTCAGATGGTGAGTTGTACTCGGGAACGGCGTATAACTTCCTGGGCAGCGAGCCGATCATCTCCAGATCTTCTCTGTCTCAGAGTTTGCTGCGCACAGAGTATTCAACGTCCTGGCTCAACGGTACGACGCTAAAGTGTCCACAAAACTACATACAGTATGAGTACACGTGAATATACAAGTATGCAGAGAGAACCGTTGATGTAGACACACATTCAGATCATTTAATGAAGCAAAAACGACATCAACATC
Source organism: Sinocyclocheilus rhinocerous (assembly GCF_001515625.1). Classification (NCBI taxonomy): domain Eukaryota; kingdom Metazoa; phylum Chordata; class Actinopteri; order Cypriniformes; family Cyprinidae; genus Sinocyclocheilus; species Sinocyclocheilus rhinocerous. Next base: position 248,154 of record NW_015626386.1, read on the forward strand.
GAGTTATCGTTAATGAAAACCAAAACTAATAAAAACATTTCTGTTAATTAAAATAAAGATGAAATAATATGAAATGCAACTATTAGATGAAAAACTTCAACTAAATGAAAGTTAGAAATGTTGCCTCGGCAACCAACTGAAATAAGTTTAAGATGAAGCACTAAAATTACTAACTGGAAATAAATAAAAACTAAAATTAAATTAAACCTAAAGAGTGATTTACAAAATAGTAGTAAAAATGACAAAAGCACATAAAATCATTAACAAAATTATTAATGTATAAAAGTAGTATTAAAATGAAAAACTGAAAATATAGAAATAAAATCGAATTCAAAATATTAATAAAAACGATAATAGTGTGTAAATAATACAAAAATATTAATATTTAAAAAATAATAATAAAAATAATAAATGTACATCAAATTTCGAGAGTTTTTATTCATATTGATATTAATAAAACTATATTTTAAAAAATCTTACAGACCAACTTTTGAACAGTGGTGTATACATAGAGTATATATATATATATATATATAGTATATATATTATAACTGAAATCATAAAAGCTATTTCAAAACATTAATAAAAACGATAATATTTTATTTAATAAATGAAAACTGAAAATATGAAAATGAAAGCTCAAATATGAAAATGAAAGCTAATTCAAAAATGCTAATAAAAACTATAAAAGTGTATAAATAATACTGAAATATTAATAAAAAAAACTCAAATGAATAAAATGAAAAAAGCACATACATTCCTAAGAAAAACAGTATAAATAAAACTAATATTAAGATGAAAACTAAAAATAAAAGCTGTAATATAAACTATAATAGTATAGAAGTAAAAGCTCAGTTCTGTGTTCAGAGCCCAGTTTCGTCTTCGCCGATGTGATCCGAGAAGGACAGAACAGTCCGGATGGAGATGACGACATGTTGATGAGCAGGACTTAAAGCTTGTTTGGTATTTGAAACCACTTGTTCCTGTTTGGCTTGATTCATCGGTGCATGAGAGTCAGAGAATCACCTGCATCTGAGTAATCAAAAGTATGCAGATCAAAAGAAGTGGCACAACTGGATTATTTTTTATGCACAAGGGACTTTTCTTCCTTGTTTGTGTGTGTTTCAGGGGGAATGTCGGTCTGTCCGCCGTCTGTGCGTATAACATGAGCTCAGTGCACGAGGTTTTCTCCAAAGGGAAGTTCATGCAGAAGGCCACGGTGGAACAGTCCCACACCAAGTGGGTTCGATTTAATGGCATCACCCCGAGTCCCAGACCAGGAGCGGTTAGTATTTCCCCAAAACGGGGATTTCAGTGGTATATATGTGTGCTTATAGGATCCTTAGATTAGATGATGCTGGGAAGGGAATTAGTCATAAGAGTCTATAGAAAATAAAATTTAATAAATTGAAAATAAATTAATAAAAATAAAAAAGAATAAAATATTAAAATGAATAATTAAATTATAATGAATTTATTTTTTAAAAAGCATATGATGCATATGTAGGACAAGCAGTTTGGAAAATGAATGGATGTGAAATAAAATGCAAATAAAATTTAAATAATAAAAAAATAAACTAAATAAATAAAAAATGAAAAACTTGTTAAAGGAAGAATTATGGTTGTGAAATGAAAATAGATAAAAAATAAAATAAAAATAAATATCAATAAAATGTAAATAATAAAATAAAATAGTAAAACACATTATTTAAAAAATGATAAAATTAAATAATAAAAAATAAATAAAATAAAAAACAATTAAAAGCCCAAATAATAACTTAACAAATAAAAATTAATAACGTATTTTAGGAAATAAATATGTTCAAACAAGTAACATAATATATATATATATATAAAATTAAAAAAATAATTACAATTTTAAAAAAGCTTGTGACCCTACATAGGACAAGCAGTTTGGAAAATAAAATAAAAATTATTACATTAACTTACAGATTAATTGCTTTCATGCAATGATTATATATTCCAGTGCATCAACAGCCTGAACCGCATGCAGAACATCAACTCGTCCTTCCAGCTGCCCGATAAGACGCTGCAGTTTGTGAAGGACCATCCGCTGCTGGAGGACCCTGTGCTGCCCATCGGAAACGGCCCGCGCCTCATCACCAAAGACGTCAACTACACGCAGATCGCAGTCCAGAGAGTGCAGGCGCTCGATGGAAACATCTATGACGTCATTTTCACCGGCACCGGTGAGTGTGTGCAGCCAAATCTGTGAAACCACAGGTTCTGCTCATTTTCTTATTTTGTTCATCTCATATCTTGCTTATTTTCTTTTTTATATATATTTTATTATATATCATTTAGTATTTCTCAATACCTTATAATATACTTTATACTTTTACAATCAGGTAAATATAAATATAATATCCATACTTGCATATTTGTTCTGAAATAACTTCCGAGTCAAAGGAATCATTTTAATTTATAACCCCCAAATAATAGTAGAATTGAGTGAACAGCAATATTTAATTTATTTATTTTATATA
>NW_015626386.1:250778-277468 GCF_001515625.1 Sinocyclocheilus rhinocerous
TTTTTTTTCCCTACAAGTTTTTCTCAATACTTCATATTATACTTTAGAATTTAAGAATCAGGTCAAACATGATCATTTATTTTATCTTTATTTATACAATCTTATAATAACTATACTTGCATATTTGTTCTGAAATAGTTTTAGAGTCACAGGAATCATAATCATAATTTAAACAGCCATTGCCAGGAAAGTGAAATACAGTACAAATTTTTATAATGTACTTTATAACTTTAGAGTCAGGTGAATCATCATCATTTATTTTATTTTTTTATACATTTTATTATTTAAATTTTTTGTATAGTTTTATCATACAATAATCATACTTGTTTTTAGTATATATTTTATTTATTTTTTTTCTAAGATATTTTTTAATGTGATTTCACCGGCACCGGTCAGCGTATGCGGTGAAATGTGTGAAAGGATGTGATAAACCACAGGATGTGAAAGTCTGGTTTTGATTTGTTTCTTCACTCTAAAGTGCCATGAAGGTAATTAAGATCCCATCATCTTGTTCTATTAATGTCTGAATGTGTTCCCAGATAAAGGTTTGCTGCATAAATTGCTGGTGTTGGAGGGCGAGGTTCACACGGTGGAGGAAATCCAGCTGCTGAAGAACGCAGAGCCAATTAAAACACTTCTACTCTCCTCACAAGTGGTAAGAACCAGAAACAACATCATAACAGTGAGCCGAGACTCATCTTATCATCGCCGGGACCTTTGAGCGCAATAAAATCCACAAACACATTGTTTAATTTCTCAGCAGGGAGGAAGTTTCCATACACTGGAGACAGACAGTCTGGATGGATTCTGTTCCCCTTTCAGCAGCAAATCATCTGCGCTTTCTCATGCACTGTGTGTTTTGTCCGTCACAGGCGCGGTTCCTGTACGCTGGTTCGGACTCGGGTGTGGTTCAGTCTCCCACAGCGTTCTGTGAGAAGTATCTGTCCTGTGTGGACTGTGTTCTGGCGCGGGACCCCTACTGCGCCTGGGACCCGCGCTCGGCCTCCTGCATTAATATTTTCCAGCATGATGCTGATCCACGGTGAGAAAAGAGAACTAACGTTCACATTGTGACTGACAGCAGTCACATGCAGGATTTTAGTCCGAACTTCTCAAGTATTTGCAGACACTGCACTTTAACAGGAACACATGATTTAATCAGCTCTCTGACGTCTTATTTGTTAGTCAAATCATTTTAGAATTTCGCTGTGCAGTCCTATTAAGTTTTAAAGACTCTTTAAACATTTTTTGCATATATTTAATGTAAGCCAGACAGCTTATATTCACTCTTAGCTGTGTTTTGTGTTTTTTTTATATATATAATTTATTGTTTTGTATTTTTTAATTAAATTTCTGCAAGTATTTTTTAATACTTTTTAATATGCGTTATAATTTTTAGGATTCATTATCATCATTATTTATATATTTTCATAATTTATTATTATTATATATTTCAATTCATATAATTTTATTTCTTAAATCAATATTTGCATATTTGTTTGGAAATAATTTTAGAGTCAGAGCAATCATAATTTCTATATTATATATATTTATATTTTCTCAGTACTTATATGCACTTTATAATTTTAGAGTTATGTCAAACATCATAATTTATTTTATTTTTAGATATTTGTTTATTTATTTTTTTATGTATATAATTTTATAATATAGTATCTGTACTTGCATATTTATTCTGAAATAGCTTAAGAGTCAGTGAAATCATAATCATAATTTAAACAGCCTTTGCCAGGTAGATTCATAATTCTTAAAACAGGAAGTGAAATACAGTAAAAAAAAAAAAATTATAGTATACCTTATAATAAATAGTTTTAGAGTTAGGTGAATCATCATAATTTTATAAATATGTTTTATATATATATATATATATATATATGTAATTTTATAATATAATATCTATTTACATATTTCTTAATAATTTTTTATGTTTTATAATTTTTAGGAATCATCATCATCATGATGTATTTTTATAATTTATTATTATATATTGTAATTCATATAATTTATAACATAAAACTGTATTTGCATATTTATTTGGAAATATACACACACACATATATTTATATATATATAATAATACTGTAAGTGTTTTAGACTCTTTTGATATATATTCTGGAATATGTTTGCCAGACGGCGTTATCATCTGTAATCAGGCGTGTCTGTGTTTACTCTGAACTGTGTGTTTTGTGTGTGTTTTTGCAGGAAGTTGTTTCAGAGCCTCAAAGGGGATGCTGGGATATGTCCTCCAGGTGTGTCATGTAGAAATGTCTTCAGTATTAAATTGAACTCAGTGAAGCAGCTCAGATGGTCCACTTTTAGTGCCTGGCTTTTGTTTGTATAGGTTTATTTTTAGCTGCATGTACAGTAACTGGAGCAGACTAACAAAATCAAGAGCGCACGAGAACATTGTCACTGTACTTCTAATAATTATATAGACATGTACTCACTAACGGAAGAAGTGTGTGTGTATTAGTGGCAGACAATGCTTAGCTTTAATGTTTATAATTTATTATATATTATTATGAATTGTATATATTATATTTTTATAATTTATTATATTTTATTTCATTTAAGTATTTCATTTAGTTTAAGTATTTATCATTATTATACAACTTGTAATGCTTTATAATTTTAGATTCAGAGAAATAATATTAATAATTTATCATTTTATATAATTGATATATGTTTTCTGTTTTGTGTGTGTGTGTGTGTGTGTATATATATATATATATATATATATATATAACATAAATTATTTTAAAAATGTATATTATGATTGATTCCTCTGAGTCTCAGAAATTAAATAACAAATAAATAAATGTAATTAATTAATTTTTTTATACATTTCAAGTATTTATTCATTCTTTATCATTTTAGTAATTTCAGCTGAATTATCATCATTAATTTCTATTTATAATTTACTGTATCATATATTTTTATTCATGTAATTTTATTATATAAATCAATAATTGCGTATTTGTTTTGAACTAATTTTAGAGCCATTGCCAGGTAGATTCAAAATTCTCAAAACATGAAGTGAACTACAGTACAAATCTAGTTATAAATAATCATGGCATGTTTTCTTCACTACGCGAACAAAAGCAAGAATTTAATTTAATCATTTTAATTTATAAGCACCAATATAACAGTACAGTTGAATAAACAGCAATATATATATATATTACACTTATATTATGTATATTTTCTCTTTGTGTCTCTGTTCCAGTCCCTCGTCTGGCGGTGGACGACTCTCAGCAGGTGCTGGTGAAGCCGGGTGCTTCTGCCGATCTGCCGTGTCCGGTGCGCTCAAACCTGGCTCAGGTGTTGTGGAAGCTCAACGACCGGGTCCTGACCGAAGCCTCGCGCTTCCTCCTGCTGAGCGAGAACGGACTGCTGATCTACAGCGTGACGCCAGAGGACGCCGGCCGCTACGAGTGCTGGTCCATCGAAGCGTCCGCGGGAAAGAACTTCACCCGTCTGGTGGCGGCATACACGCTTCGACTGGAGCTTCCCGAGAGCGTGCCGTCCATATCCGCTCAGCGTCCGTCCAGCGCTGCGTCCACGGTCACACCGGCGGAAGGTAATGACGGTAACGGCTCCGGACTAACGCCGGCTCGTACGGAAGCGCCCTCACTAACAACCCCTCCCAGCAGTGCCATTAAACCCAAATCCTACATCCCTCCGGAGGTCAGCAACTTACCGGCACGAACCGAGACGCTCGATCCCTCGGCTAAATACATTCAGCACGACAGCAGCGTCGCCCTGCTGTCGCTCTTCCTGCTTTTCTTCCTGCTCTTCCTCGCCGCTCTGGCGTACAACTGTTACATGCAGTACCTGCCGGCGCCGTGTCTCCGCCTGCGATCCGCGCTGCTCGGCTCCAACAAAAAGCCGCAGCTGGAGTACGCAGCTTGCGAGGCCGGCCTGATGGACCCCGTGCAGGAGAAGACGGATCAGAACGGAGCGCATCCGCTGCGCGCGCTCAGAGACACCGGATACGAGACGGAACCGGAATGCGGGAACGGCGGAGTTCCATCCGGCAGCAACGAGGACGCCGACGATAGTCCCGTGAAAGAGCGGCCCTTCGACGTAGACTGCACGTCGCAGCCGATTGAATACGCAGACGCCGACGCGCCATTCTGATGCTGCGTCTTTCACTCGCAGAATCGCCGCAGCTCTGCAAGAATCCAAATAAGATTCCAAATTGGAAACATTGTTTACCAAATTGGTACGTTTCGTGATGTTTTCCAAGTTGGAGCACCGGACTGTATTTGAGTGTTTTTGTGGCTTTTAATGTTCACCCTCAGATCGCACTGCAGAAACTGACTTCTGACTCAGTATTTCTGTTTTGTTTTCAGTACAAATATCTAAACGTTGTTAAATCAAGACACATTTACTCGATTAGGAAAATGAGTTTAGATATTAAGTAATGCTTTCTAAAAAAAAATTAAGATTGAGGTTTTGCTTAAAACAAGTAAAAAATATCTGTCAGTATTTTCTTTATGCAAAATCAAATTTCCAGTTTTTTTTTTTTTTAGGTGAAACCCCAAAATTTGAAGAAAAAATAATCTTTTTTTATATATATAAAAGGGACCTTTTATTTTTTTTCTTATTAAATAATTTTTGCATTTTTACATTATTTCATAACAGTAATTTTTTTTTTTTTTTTTATATAAAAAATAAAAAATAATAAAATAAAAATTATAAAAATTGTCCTGACAGGTACATTTTGATGACTGTATTACATATAAAGTAGAAGAAATCTGCCACAAATGTCACAAAAACAAAGCAAACTATAATTTCTAGTATTGTTTTAAACTTGGGATGAAATGTGAAAAAAAAAAATCAAAACAACAAAAAACCTAACAATTGTTGCATAAAAAGGCCCATTTTTGGACCATTTCTATTTCTTTCTTTCTTTTTCTCTGCGTTTTGCATTTTGACATTTCATGACTTTAATACAAAAATAATCATTTTAAATTGTGTCATTAAAATAATGTCGCAAAAAATTTATCATAAAACAAATATCTGTCAGTTGACTAAGGAAAATAAACTTAATTCAAAGGGGCAACACGATTATTATTTTTCTGACACCACTGACAGATATTTTGACATTTTAAGCATAAACTCACTTCATTTTGAGATTTGTTTTTCAGAAAGTAAGACTTAATTTCTTAATTCATTTTCCTTCTCCAGTAAATGTGTCTTGGTTTAAGAATGTTTAGATATTGGAATAAGAAGACATTTACTGAGTGAGAAAGTGATTTTAGCTGTGTTCTGCTTGGTCTCAGAATCTCAGGGATGCGTTCAGTGTCACACCTGCAGGCTTTCATGTGATGAGGAAGAGCGGCGTGCTCTCGAACGCTCAAACACAGAGGCAGACTGTTTCTCCAGCTGAAATGAGTTCCTCGCCAATAGAAACGAGACCAAAAAAGTCTAAACACTGTGACGTGTCTCATGCACAGCTTCCTGTGGTTGTTTGTGCTGTTGCTGCAGATGAGATGTCTAACACTTTAACCTGCTTTTATCTGAGAGAACGAGAGCGAAAGGGCCGCTGTCTCGCATAACAAGATTTTTACACAATAAAATTGAGCCGTGAGACTTTTCCACTGTAGTCCACAAACGTGAGCTTTGAAAACTTTTTTTCTTAAAGAAGAAAGCTTTATGTTTTAGATATTTTTAAAGATGTTATATTATTTAATTATAAGTCAGCAATAATAGCGTGAATGTCACAAAAAAAATTCAAGAAACCCCAAAATCTAAAGAAAAACAAATACTTTTATTGACATTTTTTCATGGCTGATAAAAAACAATACATTAAAAATAAATAAATGTGGTCCTGATGGGATAATTATGACTGTATAAAGTAATTTTTGCCATTAGATGTGTTTTTTAATGAAAAATATAATACATAAAATATTCTAGTTTTTATTCCTTTTGATTTTGGGGTGAAATACCAAGAAACCCCAAAATTTAAAGAAAAAAAAAACACTTTTGCATTTTACTGGCATTATATGATGGCTGGTTTAAATACAAAAAAATACATTAAAAATAATTGTTTTTAATGTTTAAAGAAAAACTAATCTTTTTTTTTTTTTTGACATAAAAAGGGCCATTTTCAGGACTTAACATTTTGCATTTCATATTTTGACATTATTTCATGACAGTGATTTTAATACGCAAAAAAAAAAATATATATATTGCATCCTGACCAGATAATTTCCATGACTGTTTTATCATGCGTTTTATTTTCTATATGCACGATATAATTTTTGCGTTTTCTATTGATTTTGGGTTGAAATGTCAAGAAACCACAAAATATAAAGAAAAACTCATCTTTTTTTTGCATAAAAAAGACCATTTCTATTTGGGAATTTTGACAATATTTCATGACAGTGATTTTAATACACAAAAATAATAATATATTACATCCTGACCAGATAATTTGCACATATAAAGCATTTTTTGGCATTTTTGCTTGAATGTCATGAAAAAAAAAAAAGTCACAAATACTGTTGATGCAAAAAATCTTTTTCTTTTGATTTTGGGGTTAACTGTGACCTGGCCGTTTGATGTTTGTTTGCTTTGTTTGGCTGTAGTTTTCCGGCGTGGCGTTTCTGAATCTGCTGTCCTCCTCTGATTCTCAGCACACTCTTGTATTTGTCTCTCTCCCTCCGTTTCCTCCTTCCTCTTTCCTGCACAGCTTCCTGGGCTGTTCCTCCTTCCCCTCCGTCCCTGCCCAGCTCTGTCCCCTCTTCCTCCTCTCTTGCCGGGGCTCGTCTCATTCCTCCTCTGCTGAGGGAGCAGTCCTGGAGCATTCACCCTCACCAGGCCTTTCTGCTCTTCTGTCTGGCCGTGGGTGAGTGCTGCCTCTGACCTTTGACCTCTGACCTTTCACTCTCACTCATCAATCTCGTCTCAATACTCTGAAGTGTGACTTCCTTTCGCTCCTCCTGCACTATTAAGTGTTCCGATTGGCCGAGGAGCCAGAAGTCAGACAGGAAGTCAATGAAGAGTATTTAGACAGCGTTTGTGTGTCTGCATGTTCCAGATCTTCTGCACACCGTCTGATGCCTAATATGTTTTGGGATTTTTTTTTTTTCCAAAAAGTATGAATAAGCTTATTAGTAAATCATTTTAGAATTTCCTTCATTTTTATTTTCACTTCAAAATTCTCTTCAGATCCTAATTTATGATTATGGTTTTGCTTTTGCCACTTTTGTATGGTTGTTTTCCCTGCTGACATGAGTCTTGGACTTGTACAGGAAGATGATTGACTGAAGGACTGATGGACGCTCCAGTCCTGTACAGTGTAAATACAGTATATGTACATATGAAAAAGCTTGAGATGTACAAAGTTTCTTCGAATCTTTTTGGTAGAGAGCCTGAATAAATTTTTGAATGGCAAAACATGTGAAACGCTGTTTATTGTGTTGCGGTGTGTTAGTGAAGCTGTATATCATGTGTTTTAACATGCCAACTCATGACAGTATGGATATAACTTTGCACAGCAGACTGATTTTTGTCTCAAAGACGTATGTGTGACTGTGAGATTTCCTGTGTTGATCAGCAGCATTTCACTGATGCTGGAAATCATGTTTGTATGTCATTTAACCCTCGTGCTGCGGAAAATCCTTTACCTTATTTGCTTTTCCAAATGAACAGCCTTTAAAAATGGCTTGTAAATCTTTCATTATGCTATATGGTCACCAAAACGTGGATTCAATTGTTTTATCAACTTGTCTTCTTTCAGTTAGCACAGGTTTTTTGATTTCTTCTTTGATCCTAGGCCTCATTAATCGTAGCTCATTCACCTCAGTTTTTGAGTGAATATTGGCCAAATTATCTACAAATAATGCTTTTTTTTTTTTTTCAAGTTCCAAAAGTAAAAACCTATGTTAATTGAAAGAAAACAAATTTTAAAAAGATTGAATCCAGTATATGGCAATAATGTCTTAATGAGAAAATTATGAGCAATTTTTGTATGCCAGTCATTTTTGACCAGGAGCACCACAAGTGTAACAAGATGAGAATTTTTTTATTATTTTTATTATTATTATTAGTTTTAAGTAGGTTTTAGTCCAATGCAATAACATTAAACTAGCATTTTCAGAAAGAAAAAAAAATCCTCTCCAGGTCAAAATGCCTGGAACAAAACATGAGGATAAAAACATTTATTAATTTATGCATTAAAAAAATTAAAGAACCTAAGTTTTTTTTTCTTTCAAAAAAACATGTGGGAATACAGAGAGAGAAAAATACAATTAGTTTCAAATTGTTATATATATGGGGTGTTTTTAATGCTTTTTTTATTGGAGATTTTTTGAAGTGATGATGCAGCCTAAGCAAATACATGGATAGTATTGCTGGTTTATGATCTGAACCTACCGTTTATTATGCATGTCGTATGAGAGTGTCATAACACAAACAGCATGATGGTGCTTTCGGCTGTGAATGGAAGATCATTTGAAGTGTCTTGTTCACACTGAATGTGTGTATACTGGAGTGCTAATTACCCTGTAGGATCCATATGTAAGTGCAGTTTTCCTTCAGGTCCTAGAGATGTAAGTGTTGAGTGGCACATAAACGGGCAGAAGCACGAGACTCGCGTCACTGAATACAGACATGTGGTTTCCCATGATGCCGTGCTGGTGAGCAGCTGGCTGAAGGAGGAAACTTTGAATAAAGACGTCCAGTACGAGTGTACAGCAGTGTCTGAAGCGGGAAACGACGTGTCTAAAGTGGACCTTCGGCTCAACAGCAGAGGTAAAGTGTTTCATCGCACTGCTGTGTTAGTCTGACCTGTAACGTGGTGTATCATGTCTCTGTTTGCTCGCAGATGAGGCCGGCGTTCCTCTCAGAGACGTGGAGCGCTGGAAACACGCTCTGACCGACCACAACACACTCCTGCAGCAGTGGAAGAAAGCATGGGTGAGTGAGAAAGACACAAACAAGTGAATAAATCACAGCATAATTGATTTTATAACACATTTTCTGAATGAAATGAAAATGTATGAATCATCAGGAATGATATTTCACAGTTGCACAACTGTTTTCAACACTGATAATAATCAGAAATGTTTCTTGAGCAGCAAATCAGCATATTAGAATGATTTCTGAAGATCATGTGACACTGAAGACTGGAGTAATGATGCTGAAAATACAGCTGCGCATCACAGAAATAAATTACAGTTTAACATATATTCATATAGAAAACAGTTATTTTAAATTGTAATAATATTTCACAATTTTTACTGTTTTATTGGGTTTGTGATCAAATAAATGCAGCATTGGTGAGCAGAAGAGACTGATCCCAAACTTTTGAATGTTATAGTTCATGTTTGATTTCAGACGCATTTTGGCTCACTGCACACATCTGTTGAAGGTGAAAGAGGCTTCGTCCAGTATTTATAAAAGCTGAACCAAAGATATCTGCATTATTTATTTATAATGCATTTCCACATTTAAAGTGCTGCCTCATCAGACTTAGGGTTGGTACTGAGCTCAGTTAGACATAGAAAAGCTTCCTTAAAATTGTTCCAGTAAATACTGAAAAAAAAAAATTCATATTTATTTTATTTTATATTATTTTATTTTTTTTTTGTTGTTGTTTGTTTATATATATATATTTTTTTTATAATTTATATTTATGTTATGTTATGTTATATGTTGTTATGTTATATGTTATGTTGTTATGTTATATGTTGTTATGTTATGTTATATATTATGTTATGTTGTTATGTTATGTTTTATGTTATGTTATGTTATGTTATGTTATGTTATGTTATGCTTCATTAAACACATTTGTCTTCTGTAGGCTGAAGATCTCAGCATATGTTTGTGATGATGATGCTGATGTTTGTTGTTTATCGTTGTTGTCCTGTAGGAGAGCTGTGATGGACAGGGTGTTCTCTGAACCGGCTCATTATCGCTCATCATGGCATCATTTTCTGACTCCAGGGACAGACGCTTGGACGAGAGCGCACACACAAGGCTGTTTGAGAGCCGTGGAGGATGTGTGCAGTGAGACGGGCCTCTCCGGCTGATGACCGTCCACACACTTCTGTTTATACTCCCTCCATCCTCGAGAGCAAATGACACCGGCTCATGTTAGTGAAAGCAAGATTTGAGTTTATAATATTGTGTTAATTAAATAATCACGTGTGTTTATCTGAGCAGATATATTTCAACTTTCTAGAATATATTTTGTCCTCAAAAATAGAGGTTGCAACCACAATAAATTATATTTCTATCATTTGTGAGAGTCTTTAACCATGTTTTTTAAACATATCTGAAGTGTTTAGTATCATTGAGATAATATCATAGTTTTTATTAATATATATATTTTTGTTCATTTTCCATTTTCACTTTAATTTGACTTAAGGTTGTAATATATTTTTTTATGTATAAATACTTTAATTTTTATTTCAGTTTTAGTTTTGTTAAACTGAACTGAAATGAGAAATTAACTACCTGGAAAAACAAAACAAAACAGTATTTATTGAGATACTATTTTAGTTTTAGTCATTTTAATTACTTTTTATATTTTCTGTTTTCAATTTAATTTAAGTTAAAGTTTGTCATTTTTTAAATTTATTTTATTTTATTTTAGTACATCAAGTTAATCAAATGTAAAAGTATTTTTTAATATCTATATAGTTTTTCATTTTAATTTTTGTTATTTTAGTACATCAATTTAAATTTATAATTAGAAATGTTGCATTGGCAACTAGTTGAAATAAAAATGTTATTTCAGTTAACGTTTATTTTATTTTACAAATAAAATGGTTGTTTTTAGTTTTAGTGAATGATAATAACCCGGATTTACATAAGTTCAGTCTGTTTTGAGCTGTAGGTTTGTATGCAAACATAAAAACTTTAAAAACATAAAAAGTTTTGTGGCTTCTCTCCATGTCAAGGTCAATGCTGTCGTCATTTATCCTCATCCAAAGGTCAGCACACATTTCCCAGACCCCTCTGACCTCTGAGATGACCATATGACTGTTAACTAACCCACACAATCAGCTGCCAAGAAAAGACTCCTATATCAAGTCCTGTGCTGCTTTACCAGCTGATCACACACACACACACACACACAACTCTTAACAACCTATTAAAGTCATTGTTTAAACCTCTGAACAAGGGAAGGTGACCTCCCAGTCTCTCATCCATTCATCTTTCTGCATAAAAACCAAAACTGGACAGATATAGTACATACAAGTGTTTCATTTAAGCCTTTAAATCACATTTTATAGATCAGTAACTAATGTTTTGAAAACTAGCATGCAATTATTGTATGCACATACAACATTATTATGCAGCACAGCTGTCGCACAAGGCACTGTCAGAACATTTTCCACAAGATTCTCAATGCGATCATTTATAGGTGAGCAAATGGTTTTATCTTGTGGTTTGAGATTTTCACCTCTTCCTCAGTTCATTAGGAGCATATTTTGCCACATGCAGGATGTGGTTCTTCAGAAACAGGAAATGAGTGAGATCCAGCCACAGGTGAGTCGATTTAACGAAAAATGAATTTAATTAAAACCCACTTTGATGAAACACAGACTTAATAAGCATTTGTAAGTAGATTTGGTCATGACCCAGCAAAGACCAGAGACATTTATGATGACTGAACAGGCCTGTTTAATGTTTCACAGTCCAAACCTAGTGGCGGTTGTCATTTTGACAGCTATCGAAGTCATACAACAAGCAAATGTTGTGATTATCGTCTTATATTAAGTAAAGCCAAAGATGTCTGGATAAGCAGAAGCATTAAATCAAATAATTGATATTTAGAGGAACAAAACTGGACTCGTATGGCAAACAATAAAACGTAAATGCAACGATAATCTGAAATCTGATAAAACAGATATAGTTAAATATTCTGCCTTAATTATGATCGTAATTCTTCCGCCAAGCAGAGCCGGCCCGACGTAATATGCGATATAAGCGGTTGCATAGGGCCCCGTGGCCTCCAGGGGGCCCCATGTCAGGGTTCAGACGGTAATGCTCGACAATAATAACTTTTATAAAGTTTCAGTCCCGTGTGTTAATGTTTGAAAATGAAGAGGCGGAACTATAAAACTGGTGCAGACTGCAGAGATGTGGGAAAAGAAAGTGAGCAACATAAGGGTACGTGATGGATTTTGAAAATATATTGTTGAAATAGCTTTTGCTGCATCGTGCTGCGAGCGCTTTGAAGACGCGCGGTGCCAGTGTAACAACAGTAATGAACATGAACGGTATTGTTGTCTTGGGCTCTTCAAAATACGCGGATAATTCTTATCAAAATTATTATCAGAATGGTTTAGATTTTTAGAAGCATATATGATCTTATTTTCCATCGACCAGTTAAGTTTTACAACACTGCGCTGCGCTTTTGCGGTGTAAAAGTTTGGTCAGATTTTCTCATTGTTGTGAACAAAGCTGCAGACGTGCTGAATAAAAATGCAAGTTCACTCTGACAGCAGGTGGCGCTTTAGGAACAGCAGAAATAGACCGTTACCATGGTTACCCCTCTACACAAGCGCAACTTCTGACACCTGCTTGTTTGTCACGGAGGTCAAAGGAAGTCAAACAGTATTTACATGTTTTCAAACAGCCATTCAGATTTTTTTATCACTTTGGTGTTTATAACACAAATATTTAAATATACCATATCTTTATTCAAACATTTGTTTACATTTTTGCATTTTAATCAGGAATAAAACATGCCAGCCCAAAATGTATTATTTTGTATTATTATTGATAATAATAATAATAATAACAATAATAAATTATTCTCTTTAATTTTCATAATCCAGGTGTTCTTGCTTTATTAAAGCATTAATCTCACAAAATTTTCATACATTTTTCTGAAAGCAACTTAAAAGTTTTAAATAATTGTTAAAAGTGCTTAATTAAATATATCTTGATATTTATGTATTGAAAGATAAACACACGAGTAGATGATTAAGACAGTTTGGTAATTTTTTACAACAGGGTCATTATAGTTAACACAAAAAAGAAATTTACTTGAAATAAAATGAATGTTAACTGAAATAAAATACTTACACGGTTTTATTTTAGCTAGTTGACAAGGCAACATTTCCCGTTTTCATTTAGTTTACCTTGATGTTCTAAAAGAACTAACACTAAAACTGAAATAAAATGTAATAACTACAGAAAATCAACAAAACTAATAAAAACAAACAAAAAAAATTACTAAAACTTTAAAATGAAAATGACAGCAGAAAATATAAAAATAATTCAATATATTAACAAAAACTATAATAGCGCATGAATGATACTAAAATAACATTGCTTTACAATAAAGTGTCAGTGTGTGATGTATACGATGGGGGATGGGGGGTGGTTATGAAGAGGCCCCTCTTTTGAAAATCTGCTTAGGGCCCCCGAAATGCTTGGGCCAGCCCTGCCGCCAAGTATTATAGTTCCTTCCTCTAAGCAATTTTGTGCATTAATACAGAACATGTGGACTATTCATTGTGGATGTGTTTTATAATATTGACTGTGTTTATAATATTTAAGGTGTTTGTAAAATCACTCGACTGAAAAACTGTGAGGTGGCGACAAACCACACTTTTTGACCGCATGACCAATTGAAACCGTGATAATGGTGATCAACAACACCATCCAACTCAAATGTATTAAAAAAGGAGCACATTTGTATTTTATTATTGTATTATAATTTATCCAAACTAACAAATGTGGAATACAACATGAACGGTGCATCTATAAGTGGGTTACAACTACATATTTTCTTTTTAAATAGTTGTGCTTTAAAGGGTAAGTTCGCCGATTTTATACCCACTTTGTATTATTTCGACAGCTACAAGGCATTTTTAAAAAAAACTACAGATCGTACTTCCGCCTTTTTGTATCCCTGGTCACGTGTCGTCTGATCGAGCCCAGTGCATTATGGGTGTTGACGTTTTCCTACCTTTTTCGCCACAGCCCTTGGTTTTCTCTAGTCGTGTAGCACAATTTTTAATCGCATTTCTACTGCATAGACAGCCAAATTTTATTAAAACCCTATCTTGCCAGCCGTGAATTAGACCTTTTACAATTAAGTCCAGTATTTCGAATGTTTTTCAAACCGAACCATACCGTTAGTTGCGATGTGGCGCCATCGTGTGTTGAAAGTTGTGAAGTGCTGATAGAGGAACCTCGCATAAAGCACATATGAGGTGGCATTTTAATACATTTTTTTATTATAAAGAGCAGCAAGAATAAAATAACAATTTACACAATCACAATTCTATTCTTTTTCAAAAGTAATTTGCGATGAAGGGTGAAAACTTGTTCTTTTCTCTTTCAAGTAGCACAGTTGCTGATAGTGCTGTCGTCATGGCTCTTCTTCTATATCTACCTTTTTAAGAAAGTTTTATATGTGATATAAGCACATTTTAAACTTTATAAAGCATCTATACAGTATCACAATCGCCTTCCCTGAAGAAGTAATGTAAACTAAGAATTTCAACCTGAGAATGGCCAATATATTAACTAGATATACACAAAGGATCTCCCTTTAGCATACAGTACATCTTTTATCCCAAAAAATGTATTTAGCTCAGCCACTTAAACACTGATTTAGGTTTCTAAACACTGATGATGCATCACAGACTTTTATTCAACACAAATCTTTAAAGGTTTAGCTTCACTCAGAGAGGCACTTGAGTCGCATGATTTTTTCTTTCTTTCCAGAGTTAAGAGCCCTTAAATTTTCACTGAAAATACATTTGCCACAATCCCTTGATTCTGTCCGAGCATGACGTGAAACGCAGCATCATGGTCAAAGGAGTCCAGAAAACGTGGTTAAGTTCTCCAGTAAGTTCTCACTGAAAACCACAGGAATGTTCCTGACGTGTCGCTGTCATTGTTTTGGTAGAGGTCGCCTAAACAGCAGAATATGAGGTTCTGAAAAATAAAATATAATCAAATGTCAGGCTTTTTTTTCCATCTATAATAACTTTAATATTAAAAGGAGTAGTTCACTTCCAGAAAAAAATTCCCTGATAATTTACTCACCCCCATGTCATCAAAGATGTTCATGTCTTTCTGTCTTCAGTCGCAAAGAAATGAAGGTTTCTGAGGAAAACATTCCAGGATTTTTCTCCATATAATGGACTTCAGTGGGGACAAATTCTTTCGAGATGCAGTTGTCTGCTATACTACCTGCATTCATTTTAAAGCTCTAAACTCTTACTGTACATCAACAATTTCACACAAATGATAAAACAGCCACCTAGCAACCACACATAACACTGTAGCAGCCGCATAACAACACCCTGGCAAACAACACCCTAACATGAACATGAACTTTAATTTTTTTTTTTTTTAAGGAACCCTGTTTCCATCGCAAAGTAAAAAAAAAAGAAAAGGAAAAAAAATGATAAAGTTTAAAATAAGAAATAAAATATTATATGAATAAATAAAATACATTACAATATAAAATAACATTTTGAGACATTTTATTTTATAAGAAATACAATTTTATAATATAAAAACAAAAAAATAAAGTAAAATCCTGAGAAAGTTTAAAATAAGAATTTAAATATTATATACAGTAAATCAATTTTAATATAAAGTAATATTTTGTGATTATTACGATAATATAATTCATCTTATTTGAGATAATATTTGAAATAAGAAATAAAATATGTAAATAAATAAAAAATAATTCAACATTAAAATACAAAATAACATTGAGTTTTTATATAAAATATGATATAAATAAACAAAAATAAAATAAACTATTTAACATTTAAATTAACATTTTGAGATAGAAAGCTCCAAATATAAAAATAAATTCATTAAAATATAAAGTAACATTGTGAGATATAAACTCACAATTATCTTTTGATTTATTTTTTACTCTGAGGGGGGGAACGGCTTCCATACCTGAGGAACTGAATAAGAGATGAAGTTGGTATTTACAGGAAACATAACAGAGACATAAGTGAGTCTGCTCAACAAACATAAAGACCAGCCGTATGCAAATATCCAGCACAAAGCCCGACAGCACAGACCCATCGATCACACTTGACGTCGTCCTGTCCTCAGCTCAATGAGTAAAGATTCATCAAAACACACTGCAGCTCTGAACACACGGCTCCTTCAGGCAGGATCAGTATCAGGCCTCGCGTCCTCAGAGCATTCCCATCTTCCCATCGGCCTCAGGCTACACGCAGAACTGGTTGCAGGTGTTTGACACCCACAGTCTCTCTGTCTTTCTCTCTTTCTCTCCCTCCGGCAGTCGTTCACCTGCTCCACCCACAACATTCACAGTTCACACATAGAGATTCATGTCTAAATGACTCCCATGGGCAGAGCCGGCCCGACCTAATAAGCGATATAAGCGGTTGCATAGGGCCCCGTGGCCTCCAGGGGGCCCCATGCCATGCTCGATAATTATAACTTTGATAAAGTTTCAGTCTCGTGTGTTAATGTTTGAAAATGATTTCAAACATTAACACAATTCCATGTTTACATTAAAACATCCAGACAATTCCACCTGGTAAAGATACTCGGAGACAAGCAATATTAACTTCTCCATTGTATCAGATAAGTCTATATCTTCATATATAAATCTATATGTTCTCGATTATAGATCAGAGATCGTAGTACAAGCAGGGTGTGACGGTTGGTCGGTATTAGCCCCGCCCCGCCTCCACTGTGATTGGTCAGCTGACTAAAAAGTGACATTGATGAGCGCTGCGTTTTACCCACAGTTGAATATTCTTAAACTCTCGGCGGCGAGAAAGGCCAATCGCTCAGCGTGAAAAAGACGGCCAGCGCTCGGCACGCTCCTGGCGTTTTAAAAACTGCTCCCATTGAAAACAATTGAAAAAATACGCTAGCCTCGGGAAAAAACGCTTTAGTGGCCTGATGACAGGAGGTGGCGCTTTAAGAACAGCAGCAGAAATACACCGTTACCATGGTTACGCCTCCACACGTTACCATGGTTACCCCAGTACACAAAGCAGCGCCGCGCAAGCGCAACTTCTGACACCCGCTTGTTCGATTTGTCAAGTAGGACAAAGGAAGTCAAACAGTATTTACATGTTTTCAAACAGCCATTCAGATTTTTTTATCACTTTGTTGTTTATAACACAAATATTTAAATATACCATATCTTTATTCAAACATTTGTTAACACTTATAAATTTTTGCATTTTAATCAGGAATAAAACATGCCAGCTTAGAAAATATATTATTCTGTATTATTATTATTGATAATAATAATAAATTATTCTGTTTAATTTTCATAATCCAGGTGTTCTAGCATTAATCTCACTAAATTTTCATACATTTTTCTGAAAGCAATGGTTAAGCTTTTAAATTTTTAACAGTTTTAAATAATTGTTAAAAGTGCTTAATAAATAAATATATTCATATTTATGTATTGAAAGATAAATACTGAGTAGATACTGATTAAGACTGATTAAGTTTTTTACAACAGGGTTATCAGGCCTATAGTTAACTAAAATAAAAAAAAAATAATAAAAAAAATGTTACTTGAAATAAAATACTTATACTGTTTTATTTTAGCTAGTTGACAAGGCAACATTTCCCATTTTCATTTAGTTTATCTTGATGTTCTAAAATAACTAACACTAAAACTGAAATAACATGTAATAACTATATAGACTAAATAATTTAAATCAACAAAACTAATAAAAACAACAAAAACAAACAATAACATTACATATTAATTAAATTAAATATAAAAATAATTCAATATATTAACAAAAACTATAATAGCGCATGAATGATACTAAAATAACATTGCTTTACAATAAAGTGTCAGTGTGTGATGTATACGATGGGGGATGGGGGGTGGTTATGAAGAGGCCCCTCTTTTGAAAATCTGCTTAGGGCCCCCGAAATGCTTGGGCCAGCCCTGCCGCCAAGTATTATAGTTCCTTCCTCTAAGCAATTTTGTGCATTAATACAGAACATGTGGACTATTCATTGTGGATGTGTTTTATAATATTGACTGTGTTTATAATATTTAAGGTGTTTGTAAAATCACTCGACTGAAAAACTGTGAGGTGGCGACAAACCACACTTTTTGACCGCATGACCAATTGAAACCGTGATAATGGTGATCAACAACACCATCCAACTCAAATGTATTAAAAAAGGAGCACATTTGTATTTTATTATTGTATTATAATTTATCCAAACTAACAAATGTGGAATACAACATGAACGGTGCATCTATAAGTGGGTTACAACTACATATTTTCTTTTTAAATAGTTGTGCTTTAAAGGGTAAGTTCGCCGATTTTATACCCACTTTGTATTATTTCGACAGCTACAAGGCATTTTTAAAAAAAACTACAGATCGTACTTCCGCCTTTTTGTATCCCTGGTCACGTGTCGTCTGATCGAGCCCAGTGCATTATGGGTGTTGACGTTTTCCTACCTTTTTCGCCACAGCCCTTGGTTTTCTCTAGTCGTGTAGCACAATTTTTAATCGCATTTCTACTGCATAGACAGCCAAATTTTATTAAAACCCTATCTTGCCAGCCGTGAATTAGACCTTTTACAATTAAGTCCAGTATTTCGAATGTTTTTCAAACCGAACCATACCGTTAGTTGCGATGTGGCGCCATCGTGTGTTGAAAGTTGTGAAGTGCTGATAGAGGAACCTCGCATAAAGCACATATGAGGTGGCATTTTAATACATTTTTTTATTATAAAGAGCAGCAAGAATAAAATAACAATTTACACAATCACAATTCTATTCTTTTTCAAAAGTAATTTGCGATGAAGGGTGAAAACTTGTTCTTTTCTCTTTCAAGTAGCACAGTTGCTGATAGTGCTGTCGTCATGGCTCTTCTTCTATATCTACCTTTTTAAGAAAGTTTTATATGTGATATAAGCACATTTTAAACTTTATAAAGCATCTATACAGTATCACAATCGCCTTCCCTGAAGAAGTAATGTAAACTAAGAATTTCAACCTGAGAATGGCCAATATATTAACTAGATATACACAAAGGATCTCCCTTTAGCATACAGTACATCTTTTATCCCAAAAAATGTATTTAGCTCAGCCACTTAAACACTGATTTAGGTTTCTAAACACTGATGATGCATCACAGACTTTTATTCAACACAAATCTTTAAAGGTTTAGCTTCACTCAGAGAGGCACTTGAGTCGCATGATTTTTTCTTTCTTTCCAGAGTTAAGAGCCCTTAAATTTTCACTGAAAATACATTTGCCACAATCCCTTGATTCTGTCCGAGCATGACGTGAAACGCAGCATCATGGTCAAAGGAGTCCAGAAAACGTGGTTAAGTTCTCCAGTAAGTTCTCACTGAAAACCACAGGAATGTTCCTGACGTGTCGCTGTCATTGTTTTGGTAGAGGTCGCCTAAACAGCAGAATATGAGGTTCTGAAAAATAAAATATAATCAAATGTCAGGCTTTTTTTTCCATCTATAATAACTTTAATATTAAAAGGAGTAGTTCACTTCCAGAAAAAAATTCCCTGATAATTTACTCACCCCCATGTCATCAAAGATGTTCATGTCTTTCTGTCTTCAGTCGCAAAGAAATGAAGGTTTCTGAGGAAAACATTCCAGGATTTTTCTCCATATAATGGACTTCAGTGGGGACCAACGGGTTGAAGGTCCAAATTGCAGTTTCAGTGCAGATTCAAAGGGCTCTACGCGATCCCAGCCGAGGAATAAGTGTCTTATCTAGCCAAACGATCGGTCATTTTCTTAAAAAAATAAAAATGTATATACTTTGTAACCACAAGTGCTTGTATTGCGCTTGACTACTGACCCAGTGTTGAGATGGAGTTTTTTTACCCTACCCTACCTTTCTGAACCAGAGTACACAGACGAAGAGCTAAGCACGCTTGACATTTGTAACGTGATTACGTCATGCGTGAATTTGCAGACGTGCATCACGGAGCTAGTGCAAGTCATGCATTTGTGGTTAAAAAGTATAGTATTTTTTTTTTAGAAAATGACTGATTGTTTCCAAATTGCAGTTTCAGTGCAGATTCAAAGGGCTCTACGCGATCCCAGCCGAGGAATAAGTGTCTTATCTAGCCAAACGATCGGTCATTTTCTTAAAAAAATAAAAATGTATATACTTTTTAACCACAAATGCTCGTCTTGCACTAGCTCACGTTGGAAAGGTCATGCGTGACGTAGACAGAAGTACCGACCCAGTGTTTACAACTGGTGAACGTGCAAAGAAAGTCAAACGCCCTTTACAAAAAAAAAAGGTAAAACTATTTTGAAGTTGGAGGAGAAAATGAGATGGAGTTTTTCGCCCTACCCTACCTTTTTGAACCGGAGTACACAGACGAAGAGCTAACCGCGAGTGACCTTTCCAACGGGAAATGTAATGTTTTTTAAGAAAATGACTGATCGTTTGGCTAAATAAGAGCCTTATTCCTCGGCTGGGATCGTGTAGAGCCCTTTGAAACGGCAATTTGGACCTTCAGCCCGTTGGTCCCCATTGAAGTCCATTATATGGAGAAAAATCCTGGAATGTTTTCCTCAGAAACCTTAATTTCTTTGCAGCTGAAGAAAGAAAGACAAGAACATCTTGGATGACATGGGGGTGAGTAAATGATCAGGGAAGTTTTATTCTGGAAGTGAACTACTCCTTTAAGGACACAGTTTGGAAATGCCATATTCAAGCCCAGATTCAAATCACATGGTCAGAGATCAGCTGACTTTACTGTGAACACACACTTTGGCTGTAATGAATGTGTGTGTGTGTGACAGACCTGGTTCATGGATCATATAATGGACCCATCCGAGCGACTGCTGCACGCCCAGCCTCCTCCACTCATCCTCGGACATCAGGTGGGATTTGGGCACTTGTTTGGCCAGTTCTCGCGGCAAGACCACATGTCTGCCGTCACAAAATGACAACAAACAATCATATTTACGTGCTGTGACTGACATGAATGTGATGCTGTAAAAATAACGTCAATACACTAAAAGCACATGGGAGACAATCCAACCACAAGTTTTGAATTGACGTCAAAACATGCCTCTAAAATGACCGAATATATGAATTAAGTATACTAAGCATTTCATAGAGCTTACATTCAACACTAACGTACAACTGACGCTTAAATAAACAAACACGCCGCGTCGAGGCCTCAAACCTCCTCGTTTTTCATCTTACCGGTATTCATAAAGATCATCTGTGTATTTATCCGAGTAGTAGATCTGTTTATGAGCCATTTTAGATGAAATTAAGTCAATTATGACAATAATCAGATGTATTGATCCGTGAAAGAAGGATTCGATCAAACTCTAGCAACTTTAACAATTTTAACCGATACGGTTTTGAACCCGCAGTTCAACCGGAGCCGCCACTTCTGATTGGTTGAGAGAGGTCATGTGACTGGAGTCAGCGTGGTCACGTCGGAAGGGCGGGGGCGGAGGAAAGCGCGGTTGCTCTGGAAACCGATCAGCGATGAGGAAATTAAAGAATATGTGCCAGTAAATATTAAAAAAAATATATATATATTTGCCTCAGAAACCTGCTCAAGGTAAAATGTGTAATGTTACTACTGCATTATCATGCTATTTTGAGCCATGCTTGATGGTTACATCTTTTGAGAGCTTAAAAACCCTTAAAAGTATGACCGAAAGACAGCAAACTGTGTTTGATTTGATTTTTGCTTGTATTATTATTTTTTAAATGATGTAACATTTCACTTTTATTGCATTCAACTTTTCCAGTGTTTATATTTCAAAAACAGAAGAGAAAAGCAGAAATGAAAGAAAAACGGAAATAAACAAAATTGTGTCGTTTCCAGTTAACTTTTTAATTCGCGTTATAACTCATCAGAAATGTTTAAACAATATCTAATTTCATATAATTATTACACATGCAGTTTTTAAAGAACCCATAAGAGAAACTTAAAGGGGTCATATGATGTGATTTCAATTTTTCCTTTCTCTTTGGAGTGTTACAAGCTCTTGGTGCATAAAGAAGATCTGTAAAGTTGCAAAGACTAAAGTCTCAAATCCAAAGAGATATTCTTTATAAAGTTTAATTATTCTTTTTTTTTTTATTAGTAATTTTGGCTTCAAAAAGACAAAAGGGTTATTTAAATTGGTGAAAATCTTGCTCATGTGAAAATGTAAACTTTCTTTTGTGTATTAAAAAAACCAAAAAAACAAAAATCCTTTTGTATAAGTCCAGGTCCATATTATGTCAACTACCTAAATAAACTCAAACTACTATTAAATAAACTCAATAATTTACACATTAAATATGCATTTGTGCCATTACAGCTCTTTGAGATGTGCACTGATACATAATATTTCATCGTCATGCTCCTAAAGGCATCAGAATATAAAAAAACACAAAAAACATGAGCCATCATAATCAATATTGTTCATGAGTCAATTATAGTGACTCATCCTCGGGTATTTGCATCATTGATTGTTTGCACGAAAACAAATGTTGATCTTATGTAGTGGTATCCTAGTAACACCTGAATTCCATCTTCCTGCAAACACATGTAGTGGCATGTACACTAGAGTATGCCGTGCTACACCGGAAAACACACTCTCGCAGCAGCCAATGGCATCCGCCGGATGTGAGCTGCCAATCATTATGGCCGGCCCCCTCACCTCATTCCTGTTGCTATGCTGTCTTTGAAACTATGGTTACAGTAAAGGTTCCTGTAGGCAGCGTCTCTCTCTCTCTCTCTTTTGCGTCTGGATGCAGTCTGAACGTTTACTCTGCTAAATGCAGTGTTAAAATGAAATGCAATCGATATGTTGTAGATATGACTGTTTTATTCTATATTTACATGTTTTATACTGTATATAGACATCTTTTAGGGTCCATAAGTTCCACATCACAAAAATAGTCTATTATAAATCTGCAGTGTAGTTAAACCCATGCTTTTAGGTCACTAAACCTTATTAGTCATAGTCACTGGAATAAAATTCTTCTTGTTTTAGCATGCTTTACCTGCCATTTAAGAGTGACATACCTCATATGTGTCCCAACAGACATGTGATCATGTGATGTGATTTTTGGACTTTGAAAAGGAAAGCTTTCTGTGTTGTCTCTCTCTCTTTCTCTCTCTCTCTCTCTCTCTCTCTCTTTCAGTTTCTATACTTCCTGCTGTTTTAATGAGCATGTGTAGGAGTGAACCCGACACACTTCAGTCACGACTATGAAGATCACACACACACACACACACACACACACACATAGTCCGCCACCCACTATCTCTACTCTCTATGCGTATAAATATAAACATATAGAACACATAATGTGTAATGCATACATTTACAGTGAAACAGTATGATTTCTTATGTTTGTAACAGATTTTCTGTGTTTTTCTTGTTTTGGGACATTCAGGTGTATTATGAAAGGAAGATGAACCTGATGAACTCTTTTCCACTGTGAGTAAACTGCCTGAGAAGCACTGTAGAGTTCGAAGAGATAGATGTGATGCAGATAGATAAATCCTGATCCAGATGCGCACCACTGAAGGTTATTCATTATTGAAGGTTATTGATCAGCTTTTTATATTGAATATATTGAATATTAAAAGTCAGTGTGAAGTAATTTGACCCTGTTAACTTTTTTTTAATAATTTTTTTTATTATTATTAGTGCATGTTATTCCAACAAATTTTTTAGGTGACTTCATTCTGGTATGTAAAGGCTAATTTTAAAACTTAAATTGATTTTTTTCTTAAATTTCCTTAAATGCATCAGATTTGTGGATTTTTCAACTGTTGGATAATAAAACAGGTGAAGAAACCCCACAGATTTACATTGAAGAATGAACCCAACCATTAAGAAACCCCCTAGCAACCACACACAACATCCTAGCAACAGTGGAAACACAAACACCTTAGCAACCAAATAGTAACATTCTTGCAACCATCCTAATACCCTAGCGACTGCACAGCAGCACAGTAAAAACCACCCAGAACACCTTGGCAACAAAAATACTCAGAACACCTTAGAAACCATAAAACCCACTCAGAACACATTAGCAATAACAACAAAAAACAACAACACTTAGAACACATTAGCAACCGCACAGCAACGTCATGGAAACCATCCTAGTACCATAGCAACAGCACAACATCACAATAAAAATCACTCAGAATGCCGTAGCAACAGTTAAAAACTACCCAGAACACCCTAGCAATCACATTGCAACATTGTGGTAACCATCCTAATACCCTTGCAACTGTGTAGCCTTCAATATAAAAACACTCAGAACACCTTAGCAACCACATAGCAACATCCTGGCAACCATCTTAATACCATAGCAACTGTGCCACCTCACATTAAAAACCACTCAGAACACCTCAGCAACAATAAAAACCACTCAAAACACCTTAGCAACTGCATATAAACATTTTCACAACGATCCTAATACCCTAGCAACTGCACAGCATCTCAATAAAAACCACTCAGACCACCCTAGCAACCACATAGAAACATTCTTGTAACTATCCGAATACCCTAGAAACTACATAGCATCACAATAAATATCACTCAGAACACCTTTAGCAACTGCATAGCAACCACCTAGCAACTAATACCCCACCAACTGCATAGCATTACAATAACATTCCGAACACCTTAGCAACTGTATAGCAACCACTCACAACACCCTTGCATCCTGGTGGTGACTTTATTTATTTATTTATTTATTTAGTCATTTAGCAGACGCTTTTATCCAAAGCGACTTACAAATGAGGACAATAAAAGCAGTCAAAACTAACAAAAGAGCAACAATATATAAGTGCAAATGACAAGTCTCAGTTAGCCTAACGCAGTACACGTAGCAAGGTGTATATACTTTTGCACCAAGAATCACCACTGACATTTTCTTCAAGAAATGTACAAATCTAGTTCCTTTTATTTGCTTTTGTTGCATGTTTTTAATTTCCAGAACAACATACTGCAAGCAAACGGCTCTGTTGGGCAGGATGCATCATATAATTCAGTCGATTCAGTTCAGTGTATGTTCTTTGATCAGCCTTCATTCATATAAATGTGCAAAATTTGCTCTCAGGACACAACGAGGGACCAGTTTATCGGAGAGTGCAATTGACTATAGCTGTTTTTTTCCTAAACAGGCCATGCATCCCACCAAAACGTATTTTAGAAGCGGTTTACATGCATTCAGGAGTTTAGAAGCGACGCAGCGAGCAGTACACAGTGCTGTCAGAAGAGAATGGTTTCTCCCATCACCTGTGCTTCAAGTGGTTTGTCCCACTATTCAGCCAGCCTACCCTGAATGAGTCATCCTGCTCTTCCTTGATTGGCCGGTTGGGATCCATCCCGAGGGATTGCCATGCAGAAAGCTGCCGAGGCCTGACTTCATTCACAGAAACGTCGGTATGCCCGTCTGCCTTTCCATTCACAGCAAGCCCAAATCATTTTCGTCCGCACGGCTCCCCAGCATCCTCACATCCTCTCCTCAGCATCTCTTCCGCATCTCTGTGACAACACCGAACAAGGAGCACTTATAATGCTTTCTTTGCTTTTGTCTTAGTGGAGAAGACAAACCCTTGCTCTCTCTCTCTCTCTCTCTCTCTCTCTGTCTCTCTCTCTTTTCCTCTTTTTTTCAATTTGCAGGCAGGCAGGAAAGCGAGACGCTGGGAGAGACTGCAGTGCGTTAGCCGCAGCGCTACAAGAAGCTTGTGAATGACTGCTGCTTCCCTGTCACAAGTTCTTCTGGACATTTTACATGAATGGCTCTTTTTTTGCTGCCTTAATGTCGTGGGCTTCATCCCGTTGG
The DNA here is from genome assembly GCF_001515625.1 of Sinocyclocheilus rhinocerous. Lineage (NCBI taxonomy): Eukaryota > Metazoa > Chordata > Actinopteri > Cypriniformes > Cyprinidae > Sinocyclocheilus > Sinocyclocheilus rhinocerous. The sequence continues at coordinate 276,583 of NW_015626386.1, forward strand.
CTGCTTTTTAATGGGGCTGGGAGATCTGACATCACTATTTACGGTCGTATCCCTGCCGAATCCGGATGGCGTTTTAGTGAGATCGAATCTCGACGTTGTGTATTTGAAAGGGATGTTTAATTATTCAACAAAGCTCATTGAGGAGTAAAGCTCAGCTTGTTTTGCCTTCTGTAGGGGGAGATATTCGAGTGCTCGTGTGGATGGATTTATGCCGATTTCGTAGTACGTAAGGAAGAACGAATGTGACAAACAAAGAGATAAAGCCGCATTGGTCTTGTGGTTTAAATTTGAACACATTTTAAACTTGCCATTAACAATGGCGATGCATAAGTGAGGTAGAACCAACCAGACTGATGCGGGCAAAAGGTGAACGCTTTCAAATATTTTATGTCAGTTTGGTAGATTATTATTTCACAATCAATGGCAGGTCATGCAACACACCTTTTGAGTATAGCACCTTGCTTCTGAACTGAAATAAAACTGTGATTGCATGTACGGAAAATTAGCGATCGCCATGCACGGCGACTCAAGTTTCATTGTATGTGGCGTACATGTGATCCAACAGCATGCACGGTACTCCAGTGTGATTTCTGCATTGAATTATGTCAGTGGATTATGTTGCTGACTGATTTTAGTTCTAGTTCATTCTGACTAAGCTCGAATTTCACTACAGTGATCTGTTTATTGCATCTTTTCCATTCTGTTTATCCGTTTCAACACGGTCCGAATCAAAACAAGAGGCGTTCCTACGGACAGGGCGAATTTTGAGAATTGATTGGTTCTACTGAGCTGTAAGTGGGAGTTTTTTTGTAACGGAAAGTGCTCTGCAGTGTTGAGTGAGTCTTTTGTTGAAAAGGGTCTCTCTCTCTCTCTCTCTCTCTCTCTC
>NW_015626386.1:282214-301804 GCF_001515625.1 Sinocyclocheilus rhinocerous
TCTCTCTCTCTCTCTCTCTCTCTCTCTCCGAGTGAGTCATGCATGTTCAGTGATCTGCCAGGATGCGGGGGGAGAGAGAGACATCTCTTCACTAGAGCTCTGTCTCTCTCTGCCATCTCTGGCCCTCTATCTCTGTAGAGGAGCGACCTCACGCTGCTTTTCTCTCTCGTCGTCCTCTGTCTCCATGGATTCCGCGTTTTGTGGTTTATTTTTGGTCCCCGAGCTGCTGCTGCCGCTGCTGCACGGCGTCGGATTTTTCTGACGGCCACTCGCTCCCTTTCTTCGAACCCTTGAGGACACTTTCTCAGCTCCAGCATGTTAAAGAAGTGGACAGTCAGCTGGGAGTTGGATGTGTCCGTTCGCATGTAGGCTGGCACACCGAGGGGAATGCTTCACCGTGGTAAATACAACCGATTCCGGAATGAGTCAGTGACATCCGTCGATGAGCTTCTGCACGGTCTCTCCATGAATGCCAAGGTCTCGGCCGTCCCGCCGTCGCCGCCCGTGGGCGACCCTCCGTACGCCCCGCCAGCCGAGGTCTTGCCGCCCAACCCTGCGGAAGAGTCCGGCACCTTGTGCACCCTCATTAACAAAGTCTCCAACCTCAAATTCGCCAACTCCTCCGGACTGCTGGGCATCAAGGGCCTGCCGTCCGCCGTCAAGGACCTGGCTGTGTCCAAGCTCCAGGGAGGCGCGTCAGGAGGCGGATCCGGTAGCCCAGGCTCATCCACCCTCCCAGCGGCCTCCGGAGCGCCTCACGCCCCGCCGGAGCACAGTTCCGCAAACTCTGGGAAGAAGGGCAGGATGGAAGAGTCTCAGCCCGGCGGAGAGGGCTGGGGCCTGGGTGGGACAGGTGCCGCGGGTTGCGGTGGGCTGGTGAATAAGCCTTCTCGCGGATGGCTGCACTCAGGTGAAAAGATTTCCGGACCTGGAGTGACGTACGTCGTTAAGGTAAGATCCCAATGCTTTCTGATTTCTGCAATCCCTTGTTGTTTTCCTTCCGTGTGCTGGTACAGAGGGATTATGTGTACGATTTGGAATAATACAGGTCGTCAGTGACTCGAAATGGCACCATTACGTTCACAACTGACCATAAAAGCACAGACTGTTCCGCCACATACTGTACCATGTTTACATGCCGTCTGTTTTGTCTGAGTCTTACATGCATGTGGATGTGGGTGGTATGAACCAAATCGGATTTTGTAATACCATTAAAAAATACTTGGGAATTAAATCATACAGTATAGATTAAATTATCATGTTTGTGTATGAATAAATGAGTGAATTTAGAACAAGTGAAGATACTTCATCTCATTTGATTTGTTTTCTTTGTTGGAACTTGATCAAACAAATCAAAGGATGATTATGCTTAACCAGTGTTTGATATTTTATAACACTTGAGTTAAAGACTAAAATAGTAAAACTAATATCATAAATACCTGTGACTGAACCAGGTTGTCATAGTACTAAAATTAAACCATAACCAAACATTTTCATTACTTGAAATAAAATAAAATACAACATTTAATAATAATTTAAAAAAAAAAACTTTTTTTCCCCATCTAGTTGCAAAGGCACCTCATTTTCATTTAGCTTAACTTGATGTACTACAATATCTAAAAATAAATCTGAAAATAAAATGAATAAATAAAACTAGTATAAACTATATGATAACTAATATAAATGATATAATAAAAAATAAAAACTATATAGACTTATTTTTTTTTAAATAATAAGGCAAAAACACAGCTAAATTACTAAAACTAACTAATATTAAAACGAAAAATAAAAAATAAAAACTAATTCAAAATATGAGTAGTATCTCAATGATACTAAAATAAAACATTAGTTAAATTTAATGTGGAAAGTTGCAAGTGTGACATTGCTCAAATTTTTTCTGCACTTTTCATATTCCTCATCGTTATTAAAGTCAAATCACATTTATCTATACCGCTTTATACCAAGCAGCTTCATAATAAACAGGAAAATATTGTGTTATGTTGTAAAATTGTAAAATGGCTGTAAAGCAGCTCTAAAGAAGATAACAGTATCATTATTCAGTTCAATAACAGTGTCAGGGTTCTTTGTACAGTAAATAAAATAAATCAGTCCTGTCCAATCATAGCTTTGCAACATAGCTTTATTTAATTCACTATATACAGTATAATATGTTTTACCGTCACACAGCCCTACATGCATGCGCTTCAGAGACTCTGACTGCTAGTGTAATATAACACAAGTACAGTTATCCATATTCTCTATGTACATCGTTATTGTGATATATTCTCTGCTTTCCTTAAATATCACAGACATAGTGGTTCAGTTGCCCGTGCGACCGCTTTTTTTTTTTTTTTAACCTCCATAGATTTGATCTATTCAAATTAACTGCAAGTTTATCACATCAAAAGGGAAGTGCATGCAAATCGTGTAGGCACTAAAATGCACTTATTAAAGCACAAACATCTCAAGAAACGTTTGCAAACGACCCTAAAAGGAGACAATGATGTTGGTATTTCTATAGTGCATGTATAGAAGACAAATATACATGCACTACAGAGTTCTCAAGCGTTTACACATTGCTATGACTTTCCCAGTTCTGCAAATGAATGAATGAATGAATAATATATATATATTTATGTGCAAATATGTGCACGTACGCCATGATTAACATGCATGTAGCACCTGCTTTCTGTGCATTCGATATAAATGCACAAACTTATATGTGTCTATATATGACATAAATATAAATATGTGCATTTAAATCAAATGCACATAAAGCAGGTGCTACATGCATGTTAATCATGGCGTACGTGCACATATTTGCACATAAATATATATATATTATTCATTCATTCATTCATTTGCAGAACTGGGAAAGTCATAGCAATGTGTAAACGCTTGAGATCGTGTAACCACGGCGACCGGTTACCAGACCAGGGGGATGTTGTTCCGGCTACATTTCCGTTACTGTATCGTCTCCGGAGATCATGACGTGTGCAGGACAGAGCAGTTATTCTTGTCCACATCTATATGCAAAGACAAACATGATAACTGATCTTTGACTGTTGAAGTTTTGATTTGTGCAAATATGTGCACGTACGCCATGATTAACATGCATGTAGCACCTGCTTTCTGTGCATTCGATATAAATGCACAAACTTATATGTGTCTATATATGACATAAATATAAATATGTGCATTTAAATCAAATGCACATAAAGCAGGTGCTACATGCATGTTAATCATGGCGTACGTGCACATATTTGCACATAAATATATATATATTATTCATTCATTCATTCATTTGCAGAACTGGGAAAGTCATAGCAATGTGTAAACGCTTGAGAACTCTGTAGTGCATGTATATTTGTCTTCTATACATGCACTATAGAAATACCAACATCATTGTCTCCTTTTAGGGTCGTTTGCAAACGTTTCTTGAGATGTTTGTGCTTTAATAAGTGCATTTTAGTGCCGTTGTATGAACATATTTGTGTAATAGACAATGCATATTGAGCACTGACCTCAGATCTTGCGGTATTGTGTATTTTAAGCGTATCGTCTAGTGTGTTTGCGATCATATAAGCATGTTCGCAGCAGCCCCATTGAGCTAAAGGTGACTTGGATTTGTGCAGCATGAATCATACATTATTCCCTTCTGGCTTTTTTTTGTTCTGAATAGTCAGTTGGTGTCGAGGCAAAACACGAACCGCCAACACGACTGAATTATATCGTGCAAACCGGCGTGCAATGGAAGGGAACTAATTTGATGTGTTTTATTATCAGTGACAAAGGTCTCTCTAAGCATTTAACGTACAGAGAGTGACACAGAGAAAGTAAAGGACAGTACTTCTAGCTCCTTGTTTGAGTTTGATGTGTTTTGGTAAGAGTTAGTAGGTAAAAGTTAGCGGCGTCCATACCAAACCCCTCTGGCGTCCCTTTGCAGGGCTGAATGTGTGTTATTCTTTACAGTTCACTTATTTAGTGACCCTGTGCATGAACACACACACACTATGCTCCATTTGACTAAAAGGACAGCTGCTGACATTGACTGGACGGGCTGCTTCTCAAACACACGTGACCAGCGTTCAGACAGACTGCAGGCTTTAGGATTTGTGTGCTTAATATAATTGTTTTTTTCTGTTAACAGTAATAAGGCACTAAGGTCATGCTGTATTGTGAATATATTTTACATATTCCACATTTTTAACAGTTTAGTGTGCCAGTATGTCTGTGTGTGTTTTGTGTTGTGTTGAACTATTCATTAAGATTCGTTGTTCTCAAATGTGAACTTGCATGTAAATTGAATAGCTGTTATGCACAAGCTTCCAAGTTTTATGTTGACTGTTTAACTTTATTTTTGCTCCGCTAAATTTCTTAACTTCATGACAGTATCTGAGAAGACTGACTGTAGAAGAAGACGGTTTACGCAAAAGCCCCCTGTTGGCATTGCTGAGAATACAACATGTACATTTCCAAACACAGCGACATGAGAGCACAAGCTTGCATAGCATTTGCATTTTCATATTTTTGTAAAGTAGGTTTTTGGACCTTAGTTTGATGGGGAAATTATTTACTTTTCTCATCATTTATTTAAAATTATTTACTTTTCTCATCATTTTACTGTCTTTGATTATCATCACATGTTACAAAATATAGTAACCACTTCCTTGCAGTGACAAAAAATACAAAAAAGTAGGTTACTGAAAACCTATAGGTTTAAAAATAAAATAATATTACAAAATATATTAAATGATTTAATTATAATTTGTTTTTCTGGTCATTTTACTGTCTTTGATTATCTTGACATTTTACTGTCAGTTGCTGAAAACCTATAGGTGTAGAAAAAATATTGCAAAATAGATATTTAATGTTACAATATATAAATGATTTACTTCTCTAATTTATTTAAAATTATTTACTTTTATGTTCATTTTACTGTCTTTGATTTTCTTGACATTTTTACTCGATATAGTAACCGCTTCCTTGCAGTGACAAAAAAATTATGTTGCTAAAAACCCATAGGTTTAAAAAAAAAAATATTCCAAAATATATATTTAATGTTAAATTATATATTAAATTATTTACTTTTCTCATCATTTTACTGTCTTTGATTATCATCACATGTTACTAAATGTAGTAACCACTTCCTTGCAGTGACAAAAAAATGGGTTACTGAAAACCTATAGGTTTAAAAATAAAATAATATTACAAAATATATTAAATAATTTAATTTTCAGTCATTTATTTAAAATGATTTATTTTTCTGGTCATTTTACTGTCTTTGATTTTCTTGACATTTTTACTCGATATAGTAACCGCTTCCTTGCAGTGACAAAAAAAAAAGTATGTTGCTAAAAACCCATAGGTTTAAAAAAAATAATATTCCAAAATATATATTTAATGTTAAATTATATATTAAATTATTTACTTTTCTCATCATTTTACTGTCTTTGATTATCATCACATGTTACTAAATGTAGTAACCACTTCCTTGCAGTGACAAAAAGCACAAAAAAGTGGGTTACTGAAAACCTATAGGTTTAAAAATAAAATAATATTACAAAATATATATTTAATGTTAAATATATATTAAATGATTTAATTTTCAGTCATTTATTTAAAATGATTTATTTTTCTGGTCATTTTACTGTCTTTGATTATCTTGACATTTTACTGTCAGTTGCTGAAAACCTATAGATGTAAAAAAAAAAATATATTGCAAAATAGATATTTAATGTTACAATATATAAATTATTTACTTCTCTAATTTATTTAAAATTATTTACTTTTATGTTCATTTTACTGTCTTTGATTTTCTTGACATTTTTACTCGATATAGTAACCGCTTCCTTGCAGTGACAAAAAAATTATGTTGCTAAAAACCCATAGGTTTAAAAAAAAAAATATTCCAAAATATATATTTAATGTTAAATTATATATTAAATTATTTACTTTTCTCATCATTTTACTGTCTTTGATTATCATCACATGTTACTAAATGTAGTAACCACTTCCTTGCAGTGACAAAAAGCACAAAAAAGTGGGTTACTGAAAACCTATAGGTTTAAAAATAAAATAATATTACAAAATATATATTTAATGTTAAATATATATTAAATGATTTAATTTTCAGTCATTTATTTAAAATGATTTATTTTTCTGGTCATTTTACTGTCTTTGATTTTCTTGACAGTTTTACTTGATATTGTAACCGCTTCCTTGCAGTGACAAAAAAAAAAGTATGTTGCTAAAAACCTATAGGTTTAAAAAAAAAAATCATGTTCTAAAATATATATTTAATGTTAAATTATATATTAAATTATTTACTTTTCTCATCATTTTACTGTCTTTGATTTTCTTGACATTTTTACTCGATATAGTAACCGCTTCCTTGCAGTGACAAAAAAAAAAGTATGTTGCTAAAAACCCATAGGTTTAAAAAAAATAATATTCCAAAATATATATTTAATGTTAAATTATATATTAAATTATTTACTTTTCTCATCATTTTACTGTCTTTGATTTTCTTGACATTTTTACTCGATATAGTAACCGCTTCCTTGCAGTGACAAAAAAAAAAGTATGTTGCTAAAAACCCATAGGTTTAAAAAAAATAATATTCCAAAATATATATTTAATGTTAAATTATATATTAAATTATTTACTTTTTGGTCGTTTATTTAAAGTTATTTACTTTTCTTGCCTTTTTGCTTTCTTTGATTATCTTGATATTTTACTATATGTTGCTGAAAATATATAGGTGTCAGAAAATATAGCAAAATATATATTTAATGTTAAAATATGTACATATATATTTAATGTTAAAACATATTAAATTAATTTTCAGCTTGACATTTTACTAAATGTAGCTTGCAGTGACAAAAAAACATGAAAAAGTATGTAGCTGAAAACCTGTATGTCATTATATACATATGTATATATAAATATTATTATTAATATCTTAAGCCTACACACACAAACAAACTTGGTATTGTCTAATACTATCATTCAATAAGCTCAAAGTCTCCTTCATTGTATTTAGCCAAATAATTTAATGTTAAATATATATTAAATGATTTAATTTTCAGTCATTTATTTAAAATGATTTATTTTTCTGGTCATTTTACTGTCTTTGATTATCTTGACATTTTACTGTCAGTTGCTGAAAACCTATAGATGTAAAAAAAAAAATATATTGCAAAATAGATATTTAATGTTACAATATATAAATTATTTACTTCTCTAATTTATTTAAAATTATTTACTTTTATGTTCATTTTACTGTCTTTGATTTTCTTGACATTTTTACTCGATATAGTAACCGCTTCCTTGCAGTGACAAAAAAATTATGTTGCTAAAAACCCATAGGTTTAAAAAAAAAAATATTCCAAAATATATATTTAATGTTAAATTATATATTAAATTATTTACTTTTTGGTCGTTTATTTAAAGTTATTTACTTTTCTTGCCTTTTTGCTTTCTTTGATTATCTTGATATTTTACTATATGTTGCTGAAAATATATAGGTGTCAGAAAATATAGCAAAATATATATTTAATGTTAAAATATGTACATATATATTTAATGTTAAAACATATTAAATTAATTTTCAGCTTGACATTTTACTAAATGTAGCTTGCAGTGACAAAAAAACATGAAAAAGTATGTAGCTGAAAACCTGTATGTCATTATATACATATGTATATATAAATATTATTATTAATATCTTAAGCCTACACACACAAACAAACTTGGTATTGTCTAATACTATCATTCAATAAGCTCAAAGTCTCCTTCATTGTATTTAGCCAAATACTATTTGCCAAAACATTGCAGTGACTCATCGTTCGCTTCCGGCCTCGTTTCCTTTCTGTGCTTTGAGTCGAACACCAGAGTTAATTTGGCCGATAAAAACGAGGCAGTAAGGAGATAATTTTCCATGAAGCCCTCGAGTAAACTTAACTAATCAGCATTTACAGTGTTCCTGGAAGAAGGTGACGTGGTCGGAGCGGACGGTGGGTTCGTCGGTTCTCAGGTGGGTTACTGCAGGTGACTCATTCATTTAGTCAAGGAAAGTTGTAGTGCGACTCTGACTGAGTGAGTCATGCAGCATTGAGAGATCAGTGAGGTGAGAGGCTAAATAAAGCAGAGATGTGTTGATGGATGATGTCATCGCCTGGACAGGAAGTGACACCGTTCTCATGCGGAGCTCGCTTTTAATACGTGTGTTTGCTGGCTGCTTTTATATGATTATTGGATCTTATTTATTTATTGATTGTATTTAATACTTTTGTAATATAGTTCACGCAGAGTTAGGATTTTAAACTTAAGATTAAAGAATATGAGATGAATCCTGTAAGTTGGAGCATGTCATTTTTAAAATAATTTTTACTATCAAATTTTATAGATTTTTATTCAAGAAATTCTTATGTAGTTAATGTAGGATTAGGGTTTTGAGTTTAAGATTAAAAAATATAAGGCGAATCCTTTAAGATGGAGCATACATTATTTTTAAAATGTCTTCTCTCGCTCTCTTTTTTATTTTGTTATTCTTTTATGTTATTTATTACTTTATTTAAATTTTTTTCTTATATAGTTAATGTAGGGTTAGGATTTTGAGCTTTTTATAGATTGAAGAATATAAGATGAATCATTAAACCTGAAGTGTGGAATTTTTTATTGTCAGGTTTTTTTTTCATTTGTAGTTAATCATTGTTTTTTTCTATTTAATTTAATGTTTTTTTCTTTGGTTCATTTAGGGTTAGGGGTTTGGGCCTTTTATAGATGAAATAATATGAGATGGATCCTTAAAGCTGAAACATGTCATTTTTTCAGTGTCCTCTTTTGTAGTCTATTTTATATTTTTATTTTATTGATTTTAATTCATACTTTAGTTCATGATGGGTTAGGGGTTTGAGCTTTATAAAGATGAAATAATATGTGATGAGTATGAGTATGAATGATTTTTTTGCTTTGCTATTGTAGTTAATAATTTTTATTTTATAGATTTTTAATGATTTTAATTAATACTTTATTATGTAGTTCATGTAGGGTAAGGGTTTTGATCTTTTTTTATAGATTAAAGATTGCGGGATTAATCCTCAAAGCTGAATCTTATAATTTTTTCAGTTTCAAAATGCATTTTTGTTTTTTATTTTTGCTTTTGTAGTTAATCATTTTTATTTTATTTTAGCATAAATGACAGACTTATCTTATGCTGAAATGAAACAAATGACAACACATCCATTCACTCCTTACCAAAACAAGTGTTCAAGTGCATTTGTGAAGACATTTGATCAGATCAGACAGTAATATTGTGGTTTAGACCTGAAATTACACTCTGTGATTTAGAGAAATTTCTGGAATCGTTGTTTTTCTGAAGAAAATGTTTGATTGTGTGTCTGCATAAGTGAGCATTACCGGCGTGTCATTTTTTATGTTTTGTGTGTGAGTGTGTGTGAGTGTGTGTGTGTGTGTGTGTGTGTGTGTGTGTGTGCGTGTGTTTACAGTGTCGGACTGTAGACAAGCAGATTAGAGTATTAACTAAATAGTTCACCCAAAAACAGAAGACACTTTCATTAATTAATCACCCTCATGTCGTTCACAATCTGTATTCATTATTATTCTCAAACACGATATTGTTTGTACAATGACTGTTCATTATGAGCACAGCATGTCAGTCTCCATAAAGGACCAAAAACACCTGCTGATGTCCAGTGTTAGTACAGACACAAGGCCAAAATGGGCACAGTGTTGATAACTGTCCTGTTTATGGATGAATGAATATGTGGCGTTGCGGTCAGTGCTGTTAAACACATCACACACACAACACAATATTTTACCTGGAAAGCTACAAGACTACAAACATCAAGAAATTAAATAAGCTTAATTTTGATATCATGTTGGCTTTAAAGTAATCAGTTGAAGTTGGTTTGAATATTACTATGTTTTTTTTTCCCACACACAGGGAATAATAATATCTAGTTTTGAAGAAAAGATTATTATGAGCTGTTCTAATCACATTTCTGTCTTGTTTTTCAGTATTTGGGCTGCATTGAAGTCCTCCGGTCCATGAGATCCCTGGACTTCACCACACGATCACAAATCACACGGTACTACAACTCTCTCTGTCTTTCTACTAATGAAAACGTATAAAACAGTCACAAACGTTTCTTCTTATGTTGTGCAAGGAATTGTGGGTAATATTAGCTGAAATAGCATGCACAGCTGCACACTTCCCAGATACAGGTTAATTTGGTAATATTTTAATGTATTATGAATTGCGAATTACAGTTTAGTTTGTATGTGAATTTGGATTCAGACTTATGCTTTCCATCTAATACACAAATTAATTATATTTATCTAAATTTAAAATTATTTAACCAATTGTGTTTTCTAGCACAAGAAAAGTTTTTTTTTTTTTTTTTTTCAAATTCAGTTGGCAATATTAAATTTTAAATAAATTAAAAGAAATAGTAACAAGTATTATTGCTAAATATATTTTATATATATATAAAAAAAAACTATAAAATTGAGATAAAATGACTGTTCTTCCAAATCTGACTGCAAATATAGATTAATATTATTAATAATCACAAAAGAAGAAAATATATAATGATCTGCCCTAATTTTCCTAGGTTTTTAAAAAATATTTAATTTAACAATTTGTTAATTTATTCCTTTTATAAATAAAATAATTAAAACTAAAAACATTTACAAAAAGGGGATAGATCATTGTATATTTATTTATTTAGAAAATTATTTAAGAAATTTATAATTGTATTTATATTTATTTACATTTAATTAGTAATAAAATTATTTAAAAGACATTGACAAAATGGGGACAGATGTATTTATGTTAATTTATATTTAACTTGTATTTGTTTATTTTTATTTATTTGTTTGCTTGTTTTTTGTGACTATAAAAAAACAACCTTGGACTTGATTCAGGAACTCATTTTTGTGAACTGTCCAAATGAACCGAAAATTAATCAGACTTTACAATATGACAGAGAGGACAATGAGGAGAGCGTGATTCAAATGTTATGCTTTCTCCATTATATATTTCTCTTATGTTTATATATTTATTAATATTTATGTTTTTCTGTTGTTTTGCTGCTAAATCACAGTTAATGGCTTTTGTACGCTGCTTTTTAGTTTCTTTACGGTTACATCACAGTTAATGGCCTTTCATGGCACTTTTATGTTTTTTTCTTTATTTGAATCTGCAGCCAAGCACTCATTTATTGTTGCTAAAACGAGTGTGTGAGATGTGAATGTAAGCCATCCGTGTGCTGATGAGTCATTGCGTAACATCAGCTGGGATCCCAGCGGACGCGGCTTGTTTATTGAGCGCTGGGCTGTGTGGGCCGCTAGCGTTAGCAGCGCTGGAGATGACGTGTCATATCCTCTTTTCTGCCTGACTTCCTGCTGTAGCGTTCACAGGAACACACCAGCCGTTCTCCATCGCTCCCTGGACACAAACATCGCTCCAAAAACTGTGCTTGAATGTTGAACCATCAGCAGGTTTATCTATATTACACCTCAGATATAGTTTTTATTTATTTATTGTGCCTTTTGTAAAACATTAAAAGTCAATTAAAAGCAAAGTGAATCTCACAGAATCTGTCAAAAATGTCCTAAAAAAAAAAAAAGAAATTATATTTTATCCTGCTTTTAGGGCCATTAATATTTATTGTATTGTAAAATTATTTTTTATTATAATTAAGCCAGTTTTTCATTACTGTTATTTTTATAATATATTAATTTTATAATATATTCAATATTATTACTGTTATATAAAAAGTATTAGTATTTATACAATATGGTTGCATTCCATTTAATTTATGCTTACTTAAATAAATGCACTACAATAATGAGCATCTAATGAAAATCAGCATTAATGAGAATTATTTAAAAAATTAACATGTCAAAATGCATTACAGTAATAAGAAAACGGGGGAAGATATGCTTAATTATTATGAAAATAAAGTCACAGTTCAAAATAATATTTTTGGTGTTAAAATAAAATAAAAAATTTAAATAGGCTTAATTTTTTTTCCACAAAAAAAAATAAAAAATCAACCCTGTTCTCTAGATATCATCATGAGTATTAGCTATTGAAACTTAAAAATATGAATGAATATTAATAGTCACAAAATTGATAAAGTCAGAAAAAATGTATATGAAAAATATAATGATCTGCACTCATTTGCCTCAAATATATATATTTTATTTTACAATTTATTTGATAGTTTATATTTAAAATGTTTATAATTTGTTTGTTTATATTATTATTATTATTATTAATATGAACATTTGGCAACCCTATTCTCTAGTTATCATCATTAGCATTAGCTATTGAAACTTAAAAATATAAATGAATATTAATAATCACAAAATTAATGAAGTCCTTAGAAAAACATATATGAAAAATATAATGATCTGCACTCATTTTCCTTAATTCTTTTACATATTTTATTTTGCACTTTATTTATTTAATATTTAATATTTTTTATATTTTGTGTATGTTTATAGTATTAGTATATTTATGTTATTGTTCTTATTTATATTTGTTAATATCAACCTTTGGCAACCCTGTTCTCTAGATATCATCATGAACAATGAAAAATGATAGATTCATATCTTTGGATTCAAATGCATCCCCGATTGAAGAGCTTTGCTTTGTTTCCAGAATGCCGCTGCAGTCCCACTGTTTTCACACAGCATCTTGACAGTTTGCTCTCTCTGTACTTCAGAATTGCTCATGTCTTCATATTTTTGTAATTCCTCTCGGCAGGGATGCGATCAGTCTGGTGTGTGAAGCCGTCCCTGGTGCCAAAGGAGCTCTGCGCAAGAGAAAGGTACAGCCTGAGAATGTGTGCAGTTATCCTAAAGCAAATAATAAATACATCTGAACAGAGACTTGTTATATTGTAATGCATTCAGCTTTAAAAGTCCTAAAGGTACAATAGAAAGCCTTCTAAAGTCAGACTGCCTACTTGGAAACTCAAAAATGCACAAGTCTGATTTTATGAGATGATTGTGTGCCTTTTTGTTACATTTATTAAGTATTTTGGCAGATTTGATAATGCTTTCAGCCAGGGTTATTGTTGTTGTTTACTAAAACTAACTCAAACATTTTTGTTCCTTGAAATAAAATAAACATTAAGTGATTTAATAAAAAAGTATATACTTATAGTTGCTGAATAAAAGAGTTATTCAGAACATATTTAATCTTTATTTGTGAAAAATGATTTTGGATGAGTAAGATTTCATTGTTGATGAAGCCACTATTCAATTCAGGACAAAAATTTGTAAAATAAATTAAAATAATAATACATAAGAAATCAACACCAATATAAAATTAATTAATAAAATATAAAAAATAAAATAAAGACCAATAATATAAAATAATTATTCAAAACAAAATGAATCTTTATTTGAGGAACATGGTTTTGGACCACTGAGATTTCACTGTGGACAAAGCTATTCAGTGCAGGACAAAAATTAGTGAAATAAATGACAATAACAGTACTACAAATGAAATATAAATATAATAAGACTTAATAAAATATGAAATAAAATACTAAAATATAAAATTAAATTATTCAGACTTTAATCTTCATTGAAAATTCTTTAAGTGATTTAAAATACAATTATATACTTATTTTATTTCAGCTAGTTGCCAAAGGAACATTTCGAATTTTTTTTTTAGTTTAACTCTAAGTACTAAAATAACTAAAACTAAAAATGAAATAAAAACTATACACACATATTTTTAAAAAAACACAAATAAAATAAAATTAATAAAATGCAGCAAAAGTACTAAAACTTTAACGAAAATTATGAAAATAACTGAAAATATATAAATAAAAACAAATTTAAAATATTAATAAAAACTATAATGGTATATCAATATACTAAAATAACATTGCTCTGATCTCATGCAGTTTACCATTTTTAAATCCATTCCACATAATTCTGCATATTTTCCCCAGCGAATCAGCACAGAAAATGTGAACAAGCCTGCAGATTTGTCAAAGCCTAGTAGTTATTTTTCATGAAAACTGACCGTCTAACACAACAATGTGAATGAAGCAAATTGAATTACATTAAATTTAATTAAAAAACACCAGAGACAAGCAGCGAAAGAGAGTTATAGATTATTGCACATGACAACAGGAAGTGGTCAGAGGTGGAGGTTATTGATGCAGATGGAGAAATATGAGATGGAAAAAGAGAAGTAAATAAGCAAAAGACTAAAAGAGGAGCATGAGAAGGTTTGGAGTGAGATAAAGACGGTTAGAGATCAAATAAAGGCTGGAGAAAAGAGAAATGGCGTGCTGCAGTGTGTGTGTGTGTGTGTGTGACAAAGCTATTCAGTGCAGGACAAAAATTAGTGAAATAAATGACAATAACAGTACTACAAATGAAATATAAATATAATAAGACTTAATAAAATATGAAATAAAATACTAAAATATAAAATTAAATTATTCAGACTTTAATCTTCATTGAAAATTCTTTAAGTGATTTAAAATACAATTATATACTTATTTTATTTCAGCTAGTTGCCAAAGGAACATTTCGAATTTTTTTTTTAGTTTAACTCTAAGTACTAAAATAACTAAAACTAAAAATGAAATAAAAACTATACACACATATTTTTAAAAAAACACAAATAAAATAAAATTAATAAAATGCAGCAAAAGTACTAAAACTTTAACGAAAATTATGAAAATAACTGAAAATATATAAATAAAAACAAATTTAAAATATTAATAAAAACTATAATGGTATATCAATATACTAAAATAACATGCAACACTACATGATCTCATGCAGTTTACCATTGTTAAATCCATTCCACATAATTCTGCATATTTTCCCCAGCGAATCAGCACAGAAAATGTGAACAAGCCTGCAGATTTGTCAAAGCCTCAGTAGTTATTTTTCATGAAAACTGACCGTCTAACACAACAATGTGAATGAAGCAAATTGAATTACATTAAATTTAATTAAAAAACACCAGAGACAAGCAGCGAAAGAGAGTTATAGATTATTGCACATGACAACAGGAAGTGGTCAGAGGTGGAGGTTATTGATGCAGATGGAGAAATATGAGATGGAAAAAGAGAAGTAAATAAGCAAAAGACTAAAAGAGGAGCATGAGAAGGTTTGGAGTGAGATAAAGACGGTTAGAGATCAAATAAAGGCTGGAGAAAAGAGAAATGGCGTGCTGCAGTGTGTGTGTGTGTGTGTGTGTGGGCATACTGTTAGCATGGTGACTCATTCTGTACTGAGCAGCAGTAATCAGCCCTCCTGCCTCCTGCTGCGCGTGTGTGTGTGTGTGTGTGTGTGTGTGTGAGTGTGAGTGTGAGTGTGTCTGTCTGTCTGTGTGTGTGTGTGTGAGTGTGAGTGTGAGTGTGAGTGTGTCTGTCTGTCTGTCTGTCTGTGTGTGTGTGTGTGTGTGTGATGCACGTTTGCAGCCGTGGAAAGGTACGTGTCTGCTTTCAAATGAACGGATGTGCGTGTGGGGATTTTAGGGAAGTTTTAAAACGTGCCGTGCAGTATGTCCCGATTTAATGACGCGACATTGGATCGATTTAGCACACAAACACAGAAGGATGCATTGCATGCGTGGTTTTTATTTTTTGAATGTTCTTCCATTTTGTAATATGAATGAAGACTGACTGGAGTGATTTGAATTGAATTTCAGTTTAATTTTAGTATGCTTGGCAGAAAACTGCATTTTAATTGACAAAACGTTTGCAGCTAAATAAATTTGTAAAATAAATTAAAATAATTATACAAAAAAATAATACATTAAAATAATACTACAAATGAAATACCAGTATAATGAGAATAAGTAAAATATTAAAAATGAAATAAAATTAAATTAAATAATTATTTAGAACATGATTTTGGACCATTAAGATTTCACTGTGGATGAAGCTACTATTCAATACAGGACAAAAGTTAGTAAAATAAATTAAAATAACAATACTACAAATGAAATATCAATATAATAGAATTAATAAAATATAAAATAAAATATGATTATTGATAAAAAATGATTATTCAGAAAATATTTGATCTTTATTTGTGGAATATGATTTTGGACCAGTAAGATTTCACTGTTGACAAAGCTACCATTCGATGGAGTACAAAAATTAGTAAAATAAATAATAAATAAATTTACAATACTGAAAATTAAACATCAATATAACAAGAATTAATAAATATAATATCATAATTATACAATAAAATATATTTTAAAAAATCTAATTGCCAAATTATTCAGAACACATTTGTGGAACATGATCTTCTTGGATCAGTGAGATTTAACAAAGCTCAATGCAGGACATAAAATTAGTCAAATTAATTAAAATAACAGTACTTCAACTGAACATAATAATATAATAAGAATTGGTAAAATATAAAATAAAATATTTAAAAAATAATTTAGAACTTATTTAATCTTAATTTGTGGGACATGATTTTGGATCAGTGAGATTTGACTGTGGATGAAGCTACTATTCAATGCAGGACAAATAGTTATCAAGCAGTCTAAGAAATAAGCAATCATCAAATATTGCAAACTTTATTACATTTAAGAAGTTAAGAAGCAGTTAAGAAGGTCTGAAGATGAAAACATGAGACTGTGACGCTCTCTTTCAGCCTCCTTCGAAACTCCTCTCCAGTATTTTGGGCAAGAGTAACCTGCAGTTTGCTGGGATGAGTATCAATCTCAACATCTCCACCAGCAGTTTGAACCTGATGACACCGGACTCCAAACAGGTCCAGAAACACACACTTATCTCCTTTCTTCCTCTCTCTCTCTCTCTCTCTCTGAGCAGATGAATGATGCTCCTTCCTGTTTCCACAGATAATAGCCAATCATCACATGCAGTCCATATCCTTTGCCTCCGGTGGAGATCCGGTAAGACTTTACAACATCACACCCCTGATTCATTCCTCAGCTGACACTCAGTCTCACCACACTTTATGGCAAATCTCTGAGCTCTAGAAAAAGTGAATATCCAATAGAACGACTTCAGTGTTCCTGTGAATAAAGGAGCCATAATAAATATGTTTTAGTAGTGTTTTATCTTATTTGTAATGTTTATTACACCAAAACTTATCGATTTTTATCGATTATGTTCCACTAAATAAGCTTTTAACTAGCTACTGTACATTTAAGACTTGTTATGATTGCCTAGTTTCTGCATACTTGTTGTTTATCAGGTTGCTCAATATTGAATAGATGTTGATATGCAAATATGGCTGTTCATATGCTAATGAGCTCATAGATATGATATCATAATCATGACAATTTCACAAATTAGTCATTTTTCAGTGCAGTTTTGTAGGTTTATTCCAGTCCTCATACACTAAATCCAAATAATTATACATAATTTTACATATTAACCCAAAAAAGGTGTCGGCTGAAGCCCTTTAGCAGTTTTTAATGTTAATGTGGGCGGTCATATTAATGAGATCATAGTTGTCATGTCATAATCATGATTATTTCTTGAATTGGTCTTTTTTTTGTATTTAATATCTAATGAGCTCATAGTTGTGATGTCGTAATCATGACAATCTCATGAATTAGTGATTTTTGGAATTTTAATATGTAAATGTGGGCGGTCATTTATTAATGAGATCATAAATGTGATGTCATTATCATCCCAATTTCACAAATTTGTAATATTTGCAGTTTATAATGTGTAAATGTGGGCGGTCATATGTTAATGAGCTCAGATGTGATGTCATGACAATTTCAAGAATGGGTCATTTTTCTATTTTTATTATGTGAATGTGGGCGGTCATATGTTAATGAGCTCATAGTGGTGATGTCAGTTATGTCAATTTCATAAATAAGTTATATTTGTAGTTTTTAATTTGTAAATGTGGGCAGTCATATGTTAATGAGCTCATAGTTGTGATGTCATAATCATGACAATGTCTTGAATGAGTTAGTTTTGTAAATGTATGTATGTAAATGTCATAATCGCGCCATCTTCATGATCTATGTTTTTAATGTGTAAATGTGGGCGGTCATATGTTAATGAGATGTGATGTCATCATCATGACAATTGACAAATTAGTCATTTTTGCAATCCAGTTTAAAAAAATAGAGGATGAATTGTGATTTTCAAAGTATGTAATGCATCAAACTCATTTCAAAAGAGCAAGAAATATCGTGTTTGCCGTTATATGACTCCTTTAAAGAAACGGGCTCATAAAAGCATGTAGAAGTGGAATTAGCTCAGTTTAGGTTTGAATCATTGCCTGTGTCTTCTGTCAACAGGACACGACTGATTACGTCGCTTATGTGGCGAAAGATCCTGTTAACCGGAGAGGTATTATTCCCGTCTTTTCCTCTGCTGCATGCTCTGATGATCTGTGTGTCATTTTTTGGATGTTAAAATACTTTCTCATTTATATAAATAATCCTTTCTTGCACCATGTTACATCTTGAGAAGCCAAAAGCTGAAACAAATCCATCATTAAGATGTTTTAACTTTAATCCATTGCTTCCGGCTAAAATTCGAGTTCATAATCCATAATAACGCTTCCTCCAGTGAAAAAGTCCATGTCCTGTTGTCTCTCACATCAAAATTCACCCACATGTTTGTTTGGAACTGTTGATCTGTGCAGATTTCTCTCCTGATTCAGACCAGACCACTTTTTCAAAGGAAGAAGCGGGCTCGTATTTTAGCCAGAATCAGCCGTTTAAAGTTAAAATGTCTTAATGATGGATTTGTTTCTTACAAACACGCAACTTCTGGCTTCTCAAGACATTAACTGATGGACTGGAGTGGTGTGGATTATTGTGATGTTTTTATCAGCTGTTTAGACTCTCATTCTGACGGCACCCATTTTTGTGTGAACTATACCTTTAAGAGAATAACACAGTGACTATGAAAACAGTGCAGGGCCTGTAACTAATTTCTCTGCAATACTAACCATAACAATTACATAACATGTTTTTGCTGGATGGTGCAGCACTGATGATGTTCTTGTTGGTCAACCACAGTTTTAGCTCTACGGCTCCTGAGGGCCAGTTCATTGTGTTTACCACGCTGGGCCGTCCTGTAACGGCACATTCACAGACAAGCGTGATTGATCAGTCCACCACAGCCGCATTTAGCATCAAAAAATCAATTTCTGTGGTTGTTGTATCTCAGTCTCTTTTAATTTCATGGATCTTTTAACTTCCTGTCAGCGCAGAGGCCACGTTTTAAAACTCTTGCTGTTCTTTCTAATGCATTTTTGATGTCGTCAGAGGAAAGATCTCGTAATGAACGCTTTACAGCGGAGTGAGTCAGCAAATTGGCATCCATTTCACCATCTGCTGATATCGAATACTTAAGCATGCGTGTGTGTCTTATGTTTGTGCACTTGTGTTTGTGTACCTGCATGTCAGACTTATTGATGCCTTTTGTGTGTTTGGTGTAATGAAATGTGTTTATGTGGTTTAAGGTTCAAAAAACACATTATTTTCCACATACTGTATATTATTGTTTGTTCTCTATGCCCTGCCTTTCTGAAACGCGTCGATTTTTACAAAGCTCATCG
>NW_015626386.1:302498-313560 GCF_001515625.1 Sinocyclocheilus rhinocerous
CTCTGATAAAGCATTCCTGTTTATTTTTGTTACATTTTTATAGAATTTTAATGTTTTGTATAACAAAATGCTTTCTGTGTTCAGGTTTGACTGTAGTAATAATAATTCTATACACACACACACACACACACACACACATACACACGACGCGTTACTCTGCGCTGTGCAAAACTCTGCATTTGAACAGTCAATAGCAAATACTTAAACTAATAACAAAACATACTTACAGTCGCTGATTCAGAAGCGCCAGATTGTCATAGCAAAGTCGGAATTGACCCTTTTTTTTTTTTTTAGAAATAGCCTTTTTGCACATCCAGCCTTGTACTCTTCTAGGTTCAAAAAACTGTCGTCCATAAAATGCGTTGCACAAATTCGAACATCTGGGTTGTGCTGTTCTGTAATAAATCTTAACCAATGATTCCTAATTGCATCTGCTTCCGGAAGGCCAAATAAAGTGCTTTTGCTTTCGCACTGAAACACAGCTTCTCCCTGACATGGCTGCATCAACACTACTGCTGTTTCTGAAACCACGCCTTCTTTCTTTGCATGTACATTTGGGCGGCATTATGCTAATATTTCCACATAGTGACCTAGACATGTGGGGGCGTGTTAGAACGAGCCGTTTTAGGTAGGCGTGGCTGACTCTTAACTTTTATAAAGAATATCTCTTTGGATTTGAGACTTTAGTCTTTGCAACTTTACAGATCTTCTTTATGCACCAAGAGCTTGTAACACTCCAAAGAGAAAGGAAAAATTGAAATCGCATCATATGACCCCTTTAACATTACATTCCGGGCCGGAATGTAGGTCTCTGTTTTGGTTTGTGAAATCATATGAAAACATGTTCATCACAGTTCACCCTAAAATGTAAAGAAAGAAATGGAATTAAATTTTATTTTACATGAAGAAAGTCTTCATTTTCTTTATGCAAAATAACATTTCTTAATATATTTCTTTACATTTTAGCACCTTTAAGATTTTTCCTCATGTGACATTATTATTATTGTTATTATTATTCATATTTTAATGACAATAAACACATTTCCACTATCAAGATCTCATTACCATAATGCAGGGTTTCCCAAATGTGGGTTCAGAAAAGAACCGCAGGTGGTTGGTGAATTGATGAAAAGTTAATAAATAAATCATAAAAAGGTCAAATGAAAATAAATATTTAATATAATTTAAAATTAAAACACTTACACTTACTAAAAACGATTAAATATTTTATTTGGTTAATCAACATCAGAGGACTGTGAAACATGCAGATATATTGTTAAATAATTCAATTTATTTATGTATTTTAGGTCAGAGGGATTTAGCTGACAAAAATGTTTGGAAATATATATATATATATATATATTTAATTTTTATTATGACGACTCTGATTAGATGCTCAGTACTTTAAATATATTTTTTACAGTGTTTTGTGCTGTAATAATTTTTTTATTTAAATTATTATAAATTAAAAGTGGTAAACAGGATTATTATAGTTAACTCAAATTAAAACCATAAAAAAACATTTTTTAAATTAAACTTTAAAACCATTAAAAAAACATTTTTTAAATAAAATAAACTTTAACTGAAATAAAATAAAACCTTCACTTACTAAAATAGCACAAACTAAAACTGAAATAAAGTTAATAAAAACTATATTATAATAAACTAATAAAACTGACAAAAACGGCAAAATTACTAAAATTTTCTTTAAAATTAAAATGAAAACAATATATATATATATAAACAAATTCAAAATCTGAATAACAACTTGTAAAATATATATTTTACCGCAGTGTTATTTTAGTATTGCAAAAATATGGTAACGTATATATATTTTATATGTATAAATTAATAAATACTACCATAATGTACAAAATCTTCAAAATTTGAAAAAAAACATTTCTACAGTAATAAGAATTTAGGGGTTAAATGTGCTTAATTGTCATGACAATAATGTAACAATAAATCTTAATGGCCATAAAAGTTTCTTTTGATTTTGGGGTGAATTATGAGGTGGACATGCTCTCGACAGGTTTGGTGATATTGATCCTGACGTGTCCTGTGTTTTCTAGCCTGTCATATTCTGGAGTGCTCTGACGGTCTGGCTCAGGACGTGATCAGTACGATCGGTCAGGCGTTCGACCTGCGCTTTCAGCTCTATTTGCAGTGTCCGTCCAGCAAACCCTCGTCCATGCACGACAGGTGAGTCCTCATCCACACCTTCAGGATTCTGATCCTCAGACCCCGCTCTCACTGTGTCCTGTGTTTAGGGTTATGAGTACAGACGAGCCCCCGTGGACGGAGGAAGGAGAGGAGTCGGCCGATCATCACTACTACAACAGCATTCCCGGAAAGATGCCGCCACCAGGAGGCTTCATTGATGCTAGACTGACCAATCAGACGCAAGACAGCAGCCAGGTCTGCAGAACTAATCACTCGCCCACACTCATGCGCTATTTATAGTAACCTGACCTCTGATCGATCATCACTCGAGCTCAGCTGCTTCTGCAAATGCAACTCGCGTGTTTCTGTCAATAGCTCTTCATTAATTGTGTTTTGGTAAATAACGAGAGTAAAGATTTTTATTGCTATTATTCTGAGGTTTTTATAAAACATAGTATTTACCTCTGTAGATCAAGGAAATCAGGTCACTAAAATGAATCGAGAGAATATTAAATTTAGGGAACGGAAACCAAACAAATCTGATATTAATTGTAATGTTTGCATGTGTTTTTTTTTTTTTTATTATACTTTATTATGTTTTGTTTTAATTTTGAAAGTAATAACGCAAAATATAGAACAATTCCAATATTTCCTCCCCAACATATATATATATTAATTAAATTAAAATAATTTTAAAATAAACATTACATTTTGTTATTATATCAAAAGGAAAAACATAAATTACAGAACAATTTCAATTTTCCCACTCCAATATATAATTAAACAAGAAAATTTAATAAGAGTAACTAAATATTATATTTTGTTATGAACAACGCAAAATACAGAACAACTCCAATTTTCTCACTCCAGCGTATAAATTTTTTTATTAATTTAATAAATTAATTAATATATTATAAATATTACATTTTGTTATAATATTGAAAAGAAACAACGCAAAATACAGAACAATTTTCTCACTCCAACATGTAATAATTAAAATAATAAATAAATATTATATTTTGTTATAATATTAAAATGAACAACACAAAATACAGAACAACTTTCCCACTCCAAGGTATGTAATAATTAAATTAAAATAATAAATAAATATAATATTTATTAATTTGTTTATTTATAATAAATAAATAAATAACACAAAAAGAACAATTACAGCTTTCCCATCCCAACACATATAATAAAATGTTAAATAAATAAATGTTGTCATAATATTGAAAAGAACAATACAAAATACAGAACTATTCCAACTTTCCTACCCCAACATATATAAATTAAACAGTACAGTAAGAAATATTATTATTATAAAATTTCTCAAGTTACAGTACAGTATTAGGTTTTTTTTTTAACTCACATTCCGCATGATCTACTTCTTAACAGCTTGTATAAATGTTGACATTAATAGTGTGTTTTAATTTTAGCTATAATAAACTGTGACTTCCTGTAGTGTGGCCTCTGCTTCCTGTCTGTCAGTGTATGTGGACTCCATCAGCTCAGCGATGAGGAGGTGTTTCATTATTGTTGTTGATGACTCATGTGCTGTTTGCTGCTGTCCACACAGGCCGCTGGAGTCCACCAGACATACTACCAGGGCCGCCCCATGTTCATCCAACAAGGTACAAGTTCCTTTTATTTTCACTGTTTTGACATTGAGTTAAAGGGACAGATCACACAAAAAAAGAGACATTTTTCAAAATATCTTCGTGTTTCTGTCTGTGCCTTTCATTTAGGCTCCTGTGACATATACAGTCTCCCTGAGGTCAAAGGCCAAGCCCCTAAACCAGGAGAAGTGCCCACGTATGTGAACACGGAGCACATTGACACACAGATGTTGGCTGCCCTCCAGGGAGAGTCAGAGATGCCGTCCGATTCGGGCACGAGTGGGACAGCTAAAGACAGCCCGAGGAAGGACCTCTTTGACATGAGTAAGAGTTTATAGTCTGTTCATTCTTAACACTGCTGTAGGACTATGTAATGTACGTGTTTTACAGCGCCGTCAATAGGTGGCACATAAAAATGCAGTTCATAACACAAAAGTTCAAATTTGCAAGTTCAGGTTGTCAAAATGCCGTCTTGGCGAGTATCCGTTACCGTGAAATAAAATGACTCATAACTCAATATAAGATTGTGGTCATATTGCCCACCCCTAATGGTCATATTTGTGACCTGGACCACAAAACCAGTCATAAGGGTAATTAACCATATGACTGGTTTTGTGCTCCAGGGTCACAAATATCTTCTGACTGTATCACATCATTGTCAGCAGTTTTTGTAGAAAGATGATAAAAGTGAGGAAATTTGAGTCATTTTATTAATGAATCCCTTTTGTCACAAGTCAAATTTAGTGCTTTACACAAAACACATTGTTTCAAAGCAACTTCAAAAGCAGAAAATCATGATGCTAATGTTTATAATATCTTAACATCTTCACGCCTCATAGTGGCATTTGGCAGATATACTGTATGTATGTGGATAAAGTTGGACAGAATTATACTGTATATCAAAACATGTTTTATAAAATAGTGCTGGTTTAAGTTCTCTTAGAAAATTATAAACTAAAAATAAAAGTGCAATTCAAAAACCTACAACATAAATTGTTCAATAATTTATTTATTGGATTTTTAACTTATTACTCACCATGAAAATAGCAAAAACATTGGTGTTGAAACACCAACCAACCTTATATGAAGAGCTGGGTGACATTTTGAGACTAAATAAAAATTTAAAATGTTTTCTCGTGCCATCAGAGCCGTTTGAGGACGCCATCATGACCCAGACTCCGGCTCCGGCTCCGGCTCCGGCTCCGGCTCCTCCAGCCTCAGAGCTGCATAAAGCGGCGTCCGTGGATAACTGCAGTCCTCTGCTGATGCGCGCGGCCGCTCTGAGAGCTCAGGAGGAGCTGGAGGACCAGACGTGGTACCACGGAGAGATGAGCCGCCGCCAGGCCGAGAAACTGCTGCTCCGCGACGGAGACTTCCTGGTGCGGAAGAGCAGCACTAACCCGGGCTCATACGTCCTGACGGGGATGCACCACGGCCTGGCCAAACACCTGCTGCTGGTCGATCCGGAGGGAACGGTGAGAGCCATGCTCACCCATACACACCAAACTCAGTGGCTGTTTTTAACCTCACTATTTCTTAAAGGTGACATATCATGAAAATCTGACTTTTCCAGGTTGTAAAAAAGCCTACTCCGGGCATTGATGAATATGAACAGATTTTAGCGATATGTAATCACATACACTGAAAAATGAGAAACCGTTTTCAACATTGCTTGTAAATTTCACAAATAATTACAAAGAAACAGCACATTGAATTAAACATGTAATTTTGAAATAGTGTTTTCTTGTAAAACAAACTCCAGTAGTGTTTTTTTTTTCTCTGATAAAACATTTTTACAGTGTATTAAAGTAAACTTAGTGGGATTCAAACGTCTTAGAGCTCTAGAGAAAGTGCTTCTGTTTTAGGCTCTTTTGTAGTTGAAAGTAAAACATTTGGAGTGAAAAGTTCTCCAGCATGATTTGAGATGTTGCAAAGAGCATCGTGAGCGTCAGTGGAGAAGAAAATCGGACAAAGTCTCATCTCTGTCACATGATCAGCGACACTCATTTGCTTATATTTGATTAGTCACAGAGATACTGCAGAATCTGAAATAGATCTCCGTTCATTTGATCATTTTATTTAAAACATTTCCAAATCCTAAAACTGTTTAGTTCCAGGTTTGAATGAATGAAATACAATATTTCCAATCTGGACTTTTGGACTCCACTGTAGTTGCCACAAGTTTGGGGTCAGAAAGATTTTTTGATGTTTCTGAAAGAAGTCTCTTCTGCTCACTGAGGCTGCATTTATATGACCAAAAATACAGTAAAAACTGTAATATTGTGAAATATTATTACAATTTAAAATAACTGTTTTCTATGTGAATATCTGTTAAACTGTAATTTATTGCTCTGTATTTTCAGCATCATTACTCCAGTCTTCAGTGTCACATGATCTTCAGAAATCATTCTAATATGCTGATTTGCTGCCCGAAAGGGTTTATTATCATTAAAACTAAAATTAAAGTGAAAATGATCAAATAATTATATTATTTCAGCTAGTTGACATTTTCATTTAAACTAAAACTTAATACAAACTATATAGACATTAAAAAAAACTAATAACAAACACAAAATTACTAAAAGTTTAACTAAAATTACAATGAAAACAGTGTAAAAAAAATAAATCTAATTAAGAATATTAACAAAAACTATAATAGTATATTGATACTAAAATAGCACTGGTGCTCAAGAAATATTTCTGATTATTATCACTGTTGAAAACCGTTGTGCTGCTTCATATTTTTGTGGAAACCGTGATACATTTTATTCTTCATGATTCTTTGAAGTTTGATGAATAGAACGTTCAAAAGAACAGCATTTATTTGAAATCTTCTGTAACATTTTAAACGTCTCTACTGGCACTTTTGATCAATTGTATGCGTCCTTGCTAAATAAAAATATTAATTTCTTCAAAAACAAATCTTACTGACACCAAATTTTTAAATGGTAGAGCATGTAAGCATGTTTCTGTCATGTGTGCTTAAACTTTCAAATCAAATTTATGTCTCCTCAAGGTCCGGACGAAAGATCACATATTCGAGAGCATAAGCCACCTGATTGGCCATCACCGTGACAACAACCTGCCAATCGTGTCGGCGGGAAGCGAACTGTGTTTGAAGCAGCCGGTGGAAAGAAAACAGTGACGACACCTGAAATCCCGCGGGAGGCTCACGGCGCCGCTCTTTTACGAAAACACACACGCTCAGATGACTGATCTCCGTCGGAGAACACGTGACGCTTGTCCAACGACGCAGGATTTTAGTTTGGATGATGCGAAAGCGCTCTCACCGAAAGCTGAATTCTAGAACTGACAGTTATTTTATTGCGTTGGCTGAGAATCTCTATTTTTGAAGAAGACAGCCGTTCGAAAGGGGAGTTTGGACGAACTCGGCCTCCAAGAGGCATGTGACGAAAACTAGATAAAGAGTATTTTAGAATAAAAAAAGTTTTAGTTTTGTCTATCAAGCACAACCGGATTTTCATGTTCGTTGGTAAGAGATAGAAGGAAAACTACTATTTGAGAAAACGTAAGCGAAAAAAAACAAAGCTGTTTATATCGACCTATTTTAGGAGTTCGTCCTTTACTGCAGCTAGTGCGCGAGATCATTTGGTAGCTTCTATCGAATCACTGCTTTTCAGAGGGAAGATGACGTGAATGTGTTTGCTTTAACAGAAATCACACTCCGACATGCTGCACGAACACACACACACACACACACACCTTCAGTTTTCTATGACGTTGAAACCTCTGGCACTCGCATGACTTAAAACCTTAATTGTACTTGTGGTCATTGTTGGTAGCATCCAGAGCCCCAGCGGAGGTGCTTTTGTGTGCTCACAATGTAAAATATTTATGCTTTCCCAGTATTCCTTGAGTTTAGCTCCTTCTTTAAACGTGTCAGAGGTGTGTAGTCGCTCGGCTCGGGCCTTTACTTTATACCTTGGATGTTTCTATCGGTTCTGGCTTTCATGGTTCAACTGTGGGCTTCACAAACACACACACTGGTATTATAATTATTCTTCTGATGATTATTTTAAATTAAACCGTTCTAAATGAATAGCACAATTAACACTTTTCTGTGTGAGGGAGACAGTCTGGTGTGTTTTTGCACAGTCTAATTACTGGACAAACTGGAGTATTACTGGATTTTTCACCGTTTTAGCCACGCTTTAAAATATTCATATTTATTATATCGTAAACATGCTTCTGTAGCATTTAGTGTTTTTCTTTAAATCCACATTTCAGATAAATGAAATTTGCATCTGATACTATTCATGTTTAGAAAATAGCTCCAAGATATGCAAGCATGAGGCTGAATGTCAAGAAATTGACCACAAAAATCATCAAAAAATACAAAAAAGCTTAATTATCTTGACAATAATTCAAAAAATATTAGTAGTCCTACAAACAGGTTTCCTTTTTTATGCTGAATATAATTGGTTTTCTTCTTTTTTTTTTTTTTTATTAATTTTTTTTATTAAATTATTATTATTTATTTATTTTTGCATCTGATTGCTGTTTGGAAAATAGCACTAAGATATGAACTTATATCTTAGTGCATAAGGGTGTATCTCATAAAAACGTTGTGAAACTGACCCCAAAATGAAAATAATGAAAATTCCCCGTAAAAATAATGCAACAAAATATTAATGTTCCTGCAAACAGGTTTCATTTTTTTAAATACTGAATATAATTTTTCTTTTTTGGAAATGTCATCCAATAATTGGTTTTCTTCTTCTTTTTTTTTTTTTATTAATTTTTAAATTAAATTATTATTATTAATTTATTTTTGCATCTGATTGCTGTTTGGAAAATAGCACTAAATTATGAACTTATATCTTAGTGCATAAGGGTGTATCTCATAAAAACGTCATTAAACTGACCCCAAAATGAAAATAATGAAAATTCCCCGTAAAAATAATGCAACAAAATATTAATGTTCCTGCAAACAGGTTTCATTTTTTTAAATACTGAATATAATTTTTCTTTTTTGGAAATGTCATCCAATATAATTACTGTTTGGAAAAAAGCACTAAGATATTAACTTATAAAGTTATCATGCATAAATAAGGGTGAATCTCATAAAAAAAAAAGAAGGAAATTGACCCCAAAATCAACAGAAAAGTATTCAATTAAGCTTATTATTGTCATGAGAATAATCCAAAAAATATAAATGGTCCTAGAAACAAGCTTAATTTGCTTTATGCTGAATATAATTTATTTTCTGCTTTTTTTTTTTTTTTTGGCAGAGTGGAATATGACCTTTCTTGGTGAGATTCACCCATAAATTGTGATTTGCATTAATATTAAAGAAGTTTTGTAGTCTAGAATGATGAAGACCGGCGTGCAGTTTCATATATGCTCAACTGTGGATCTCTTTTCTTTCTCTAAATTTGAATATGATTGTTGTTATCGTTTGCATTATTGCATCACTTTGAATATCGTCATTCTCACACAAACACAACACATGATATTTATGTAGTGAATTTTGTCATATTAAACTCTGAATATATTGATGTGGAGGTACAGGATGAATGAGAAAAATATATTTTTAGTTTTAAATAATTGTAATTTTACAGTTAAATTAATTCTATTTAATTTATTAAATACTAAATAACATACAAACAATAAAATAATCTCATACTTCATATTTTCACTGAACAATTTACAGCACAAGATAGAATCACCATGTATATGCATTTTACATGTGCATATACATGAAGTGCATATTTTTGTTGATTAATATTATATCACCCTCTATTTCGCGAGTCAAAGTTGCATTATTATTAGCCAAACCTAAATTGCAGATCATGATGAATCAACAGAAGGTTTTGAAAAGAAAGACTAGTTCAGTTTAAGTTGCTCTAAATCTTTACATAATATTTTCACAAATTTCTAGTCTGCGAAATTACTGAAGGATTTTTCCGAAATGCAAACTGCCAAATCCCAGCATAATTTCACTGAACCTTATTTATCTAATCCTAGGGAAAGATGTTCTATTATATTACACTCATTAAACTGACTCCAACTAATCAGTGGTGGTTTAACTGTTTTTGTCATGCTAAATCTTATTATTCATTACTAAACTACAGTGTTGCTTTGCCATCCCGAGTTGTGTTTAGGAAAACGTGCCTTTTATTTGTACTATCGTGCTTTTCTCTTGAAAGCACCTTCCACTGAGCGTTTGATCACAGCGGTTCACAGGCCATAAAACAGGTGACAGAATTCAACCTCCCAAAGCCCAACCCGTGTTTACAGGTCCCATCTCTGCTTGTATGAATTATTCCTATTCTTTATGATTGGTGGCAATAAAAGAATCATGTGTATTACTCTTTGATTACGCTGGTTATTCAGGTGAATCTGAACAGGTTCAGGTCATATTTCACCCCAAATAAAAAAACAAACAAATCAGGAATTATGTTTTGCATGAAGAACATTAATCCTATTTTCCCAGTCCTCATTAGCATAAAAATGTCATTCTCATTACTGTATTGATTATATATATACATATACATATGTATGTGTGTGTGTGTGTATATATATATATACTGTATATATTATTAGCTTGTCATTACTATCTATCATATATATATATATATGATAGATTCTTAAATTAAGATGCATTTACTTGAGGAGCATTGTATCATTTTATTTATATTATTATCTATTTTAGATTTGATTTATATTTAATTGTATTGATTTTATATATTTATTTTGTGCTGCTTGTATGTGTCCAGCAGATGGCGCAAGTGCACTATTAATATTTCCTTACACAGCACTGCATGTGGGACCATAAACAGCTGTATTGGTTTAAATCATTAATATACATACATTTACAGCAGCGTACATTACTCTTGTATGAATGTTCTTTGGTAAAAGTTTGATAAGTTATTTCAAGAAAAATCAACAACCTATATACAACGTATCATACAGACTGAAGTGAAACATGCTAGTATAATATATATCAACACCTGGCATAAAAGGCTTTCGGTATACAGATAGTACAACATTTAACATAGCGCTATATGAATACTGTCAATATTTATATAATTGTCAAATTAGTCTTTTAGTCAGCTAGACTGAATGCAAAAAAATGATTTTCTTACTCAGTATTTTTGTCATTTACAGTACAAATATCTAAACATTCTTAAATCAAGACACATTTACTTGAGAAGGAAAAGCACTAAAGGTATAAAGTCTTGTTTTCTGAAAAATGTATCAAATTCAAGTTTTTGTTTAAAACAAGAAAAAATCATTCTGCCAATGGGATAATTTTTTTT
>NW_015626386.1:313707-318785 GCF_001515625.1 Sinocyclocheilus rhinocerous
TAAACAAATAAAATCAAATGAAATAAAACGGTTTTTATATTTTATTTGATTTCAAACTACAAAAAATTAATTGTTTTAATTTTAATTTTAGTTAACTATAATAACTCTGATTCTAAGGGAAAATGATTTTGTTCTGTCCCCATTGGCAGATATTTTGGTAACACTTTACAATATTTGTTAACGCTAGTTACATTAGTTAACATAAACTAACAATGACAAATACTTCTAAAGCATTTATTCATCTTAGTTCATGTTGATTCCAACATTTATTAAAATCAAAAGTTATATCTATTAATGTTATTTAATGGACCTGAGCTAACATAGACTAACAATGAACAGTTGTATTTTTATTAACTAACAAAGATTAACAAATTCTGTAACAATGTCTTGCTGGTTATTAGTTAATGCATTAAATATAGTTAACAAACGGAACCTTATTGTAAAGTGTTAGATATTTTTTTCTTGTTCTAAGCAAAAACGTACTTAAATTTTGTTACATTTTTCAGAAAACAGGACTTCTTATCTTAATGTCATTTCTCAAGTAAATGTGTCTTGATTTAAGAATGTTTAGAAATTTGCACTGAAAAACAAGACAAAAATACTGAGTAAGAATCTTTTTTTTTTGCAGTGTAAGAACAGATTGGTTGGGATCTCAAATGAAAGCATCTGTTGGGACATTAAAACTGCTTTCCACTGTTCAACATGCACTTAATGTGCTGATGCTTTATTGTGCACTTTAGTATGCACTAATAGTGCACTAAAAAAGTGCATACTAAAATTCTATAGCATGCACTAATGCTGTAGTGTGCATTTTAGCAAACACACTGAGTGCTTCAGCTTTTGTTAGCTTGATTCTGCGCGTCTGGGTTTTCCTGTTCGGCCGCCCGTGGGCAGTTGGAGCTGGATTTGCTCCGGCTGGGGTCCGTGTTCTGCTTGCACCCCACCGCGCCGTCCCGCACCAAACACCCGCACACGAGCCTGTAAAACGCCCGGCGCATCTCCCTGCTGGCCAGCGTGTAGATGACGGGGTTCATGGCGGAATTCAATACGGCCAGCACGATGAACCAATCAGCTTTGAGCAGAACCGGGCACGTTTTGGTCCCGCAGGCCACGTCGACGAGGAGCAGCACGAAGATGGGCGTCCAGCAGGCGATGAAGACGCCCACCACGATGCTGACGGTGCGCAGGAGGGCCATGGAGTGCTCGCAGTTGCTGTGCTTGGTGACTTTGCGGCTGCTGCTCTTGACCAGGGCGTAAATGCGGGCGTAGAGGACGGAGATGGCCAGCAGGAGCGAGATGAAGATGGTGATGCAGAACGCGACGTAGCTCTTGCTGTAAAGAGGTAAGATGGTGGAGCACTGAGGAAGATCCTCCAGACAGTTCCAGCCTAAAATAGGCAGCGCTCCCAGTGTGATCGCGATCAGCCAGCACGTTCCTATGAGCAGAAACACCCGATAGTTTTTGCTTGCATCATAAGGCCTCATTTTGATCATAGTAAGGTGGCGTTCGATCGCAATCGCCAGTAGGCTGAAAATAGACGCGCCTAATGCGACAAACATACTCCCTTCTCGAACAAACCACTCGGCCGGAGACAAGTGTAGCGTCCACTGTCCTGACATCAGCAGGTTGACTATATAAGTCACGCCGGCTAACAAGTCGCACAAAGCCAGGTTGGCGATAAAAAAGTACATCCGGTTATGAAATTTGTGGTTTTGCCAGATGGCCACCAGGATGTGCTTTAAAGACAGCTACTATAATGACACCATGATCCAGTCAGATCTGGATTTTGTTTCACTCAAATATGTTTCATGAAAACTTGACTTCAACACATGCTGGAACATTTGAGATGCGTTTCAAGTCACAATAAAGAATTAATTAAGGATAAATGATCCTTGTAGTTGTACAAAAATATGGTGCCACTACATATATACACTAAGTAGTGTGTATATATATGGTATTTCAAGGTACTGTAAAATACTCATCAAAAGTTTGGGGTCTGTATTTTTTAATGTTTTTGAAATGCGTCTCTTTATGCTCACCAAGGCTGCATTTATTTGATTAAAAATACTGTAAAAATTGTGAAATATTATTACAATTTAAAATATCAGTTTTTTATTAGAATATATTGTAGAATGTAATTTATTTCTGTGATCAAAGCTGAATTTTCAGCATCATTACTCCAGTCTTCAGTGTCACATGATCCTTCAGAAATAATTCTCATATTCTGATTTGCTGCTCAAGAAACTATTATTATCAATGTTGAAAAAAAAAATTATTTTGTGGAAACCCTTTTTTTTTTAGAAGTCTTTGATGAATAGAAAGTTCAAAAGAACAGCATTTATTTGAAATAGAAATCTTTTTGAACATTATAAAAGTCTCTACTCTCACTTTTGATCGATTGAATGCATCCTTGCTGTATTACTTTCTTTCAAAAATTTATCTTACAGACCCCAAACGTTTGCACAGTAGCGTTTTTCAAAGAAAACCATGGTACTACCCACTTAGAAAGTCCATCTTAAACTTGCAGTTGCTTCTTGGAGTACAGCAGCTGGTTTAAACTGGTCATTAGCTGGTTAAGGTTCCTGTGGCTCAGTGGTAGAGCATTGCGTTAGCAGCGCAGAGGTCGTGGGTTTAATTCCCAGAGAACACACATACTGATAAAAAATGTATAGCCTGAATGCACTGTAAGTCGCTAAAGCGTCTGCTAAATGCATACATTTATTTATTTATTTATTTAAATTTAAGGTGGACATGGTGGGTGGTTAACCAGCGACTGACCAGCTATTATGCTTTATATTAATAACACATTCACCATCATCTAAATTTTCCAACAGGCCACTTTATATTAGAGTAATATAACATGCATTGCATGCACATATAGTTTTTAATATATGCAGAGCTGGGTAGATTACTTACAAATAGTAGTCCGTTACTGATTCCAAATTACATGACAAAAATTGTAGCTAGTAACGTAATCTATTACATTTTAGGTAACATAATCAGACTACTTTTTGAATACTTTTGACCTTACTCTTTCATCACATTGATTTAAATAGGATAATCAAGAGCAAAACAAAGAAGTACAAAACGAGGATTTGTAAAGAAAAATGACGGAGGATTTCAAAATAAGCCAAGAGGAGACTGGATAAAGTAAGGGAACTTTGCTTCCTTTGCTCCGGTAAACAAAACTACACCTACGTCCAACACCATCCGCTGGAACGCCATGACAGTTAGCAGAAGCTAGAGATTACGGTTTATAAAGTTTTAACCATATGGAGATTTTTCTTACAAAAACAGGAGGCCGTTATTCATGCCCCGGAGCCGTTTGGAGCACTTTTTATGATGGATGGACACTGTTTATTGGACTTTTATTGAACTATTGAATCTCAACACCCATTCACTGGCATTATAAAGCTTGGAAGTGCCAGGACATTTTTTTAAATAACTCCGATTGGACTCGTCTGAAAGAAGAAAGTCATAAATACCTAGGATGGCTTGAGGGTGAGTAAATCATGGGGTAATTTTTATTTATGGTTGAACTTTCCTTTAATTAAGAAAATATTTATTTTAAAATCTCAGCGGGACTTCAAGTAAATACATTAAGTGAAAGAGGTTCAGATGACAAAAAAGATTGGGAATGCCTGCATAACATGAATTTTAATGTGTTTGAAAGACAAAAGCCTTCCAAAGACACATGGTTAAATAACCCACCTGGGAGATAATTCAAATTAACATTAATGAACACTTCTTAAACCTGAAATGATTTTTGTAAATCCAGTGGTCAAG
This sequence comes from Sinocyclocheilus rhinocerous, assembly GCF_001515625.1. Classification (NCBI taxonomy): domain Eukaryota; kingdom Metazoa; phylum Chordata; class Actinopteri; order Cypriniformes; family Cyprinidae; genus Sinocyclocheilus; species Sinocyclocheilus rhinocerous. The sequence continues at coordinate 317,494 of NW_015626386.1, forward strand.
TGCTGTGTAGCCGCCTGACTGATGACTGATCTCTGTGTGAATGTCCACAAAACTGGAAGACTTTCCAAGTGTATGTAAGCATAGGCTATTTTAGAAAGGAAAATTCAAAAGATGAAAAGAGGAATTAGGGAAAATCAATAAATTATTGCAGCTGTGTGAATAATATGTAATCCATAAAAAAGCAACTGTAGTCTGATTACGGGTATTTTAAAATGTAATTTAATCTCATTTTTGGATTCTGATTACGCGATCCAGATCACATCTCATCAGTTACTACCCAGCTCTGACTGCATGAGCCAGAATAATTCGACGCACAAAACTTACTCTGTCGTTTGCATTGAACTTGCTGTGGTGCGCATGATTGCAGATTGAATGACAATCATTTAAAAACCAGCATAACAAAATATAATTCCCATCAAATCTGAGCATCGCGTAAAATGTGTATTTAAATCTCTGACACGCATTTCGTCTTTGATTACTCACCATCAGATATCACGAACCGCAGAGTTTCTTCACTGAGACCCATTCGTGTCGTGCTTTGTTCAAATAGGAGCTGTTATATTTCCATCTTTACCGTGCAGAAGTTCAGACTCGCGCGCGCAATGGAAGAAAGTCCTTTCTCGCAGTGCTGCTCTTTTCCTGCGGTGTCTGAGACAGTCAGTCCAGCCCACCACACACCTCCCACCGTCTGGAGCAGCACAGCAGTTCTGACACACTGTATTCAATAGCAAACGAGAAACAATTGGGCTTTTTGCATTATTATGGCATATTTAGCTGCCCCTTATTTCAGAAGAAGCGAAAAGTAGGATAAACGTGTAACATACAAATGTTAAAGATGAACAAACTGCTTATAGGTTCAATAGCCTACTTTTAACAGCGGCTCTGAAAAAAATCTAGTTCTTTTACTGTTTCTATCTTTTGTTTTCTTCGCTTAAATCCATATAAATACTTTATTTGATTCAATAAATAAAAAGTTTAATTGGTCAAACCAGTGTTCAAAACATGGTTATGGCCTTGGATTATCTGTTTTACACTTTTGAAAAGTACTAGAGATGCATTTTTATGTAGTTTTTTATGTTCTTTTTACTTATTATGTTATTATTACTGTAAATACCGGTTTCATTCAAGATGACATACGAGGATACGTTTCAATTATTTTCTGTGGTAATCAACAACAACTGGATCATAATGGAGCTTAAGTTGTATTTATTATGGAATATTATTTTGGTGACAATTCTGGCATTTCTTTGCCTTAAATATATATTTAGGCTATTTATGTTTCAAATAAAATT